>NC_056745.1:62652693-62890193 GCF_019279795.1 Protopterus annectens
CCCTTTAGCATCATTAGTGAGTGTTGTGGTATTCTCTGTTTCACTATGAACTTTATAGTTGTTAAATTGGTATACCCTTTAGCATCATTAGTGAGTGCTGTGATTCTCTGTTTCACTATGAACATTAGAGTTGTTAACTTGGTATTCCCTTTAGCATCATTAGCGAGTGCTGTGTGATTCTCTGTTTCACTATGAACATTATAGTTGTTAACTTGGTATACCCTTTAGCATCATTAGCGAGTGCTGTGTGATTCTCTGTTTCACTATGAACATTATAGTCATTAACTTGGTATACCCTTTAGCATCATTAGCAAGTGCTGTGTGATTCGTTGTTTCACTATGAACATTATAGCTGTTAACTTGGTATACCCTTTAGCATCATTAGCGAGTGCTGTGTGATTCTCTGTTTCACTATGAACATTATAGTTGTTAACTTGTTATACACTTTAGCATCATTAGCGAGTGCTGTGTGATTCTCTGTTTCACTATGAACGTTATAGTTGTTAACTTGGTATACCCTTTAGCATCATTAGCGAGTGTTGCGTGATTCTCTGTTTCACTATGAACATTATAGTTGTTAACTTGTTATACACTTTAGCATCATTAGCGAGTGCTGTGCAATTCTCTGTTTCACTATGAACGTTATAGTTGTTAACTTGGTATACACTTTAGCATCATTAGCAAGTACTGTGTGATTCTCTGTTTCACTATGAACATTCTAGTTAAATTGTTATACCCTTTAACATCATTAGCGAGTGCTGTGTAATTCTTTGTTTCACTATGAACATTATAGTTGTTAACTTGGTATACCCTTTAGCATCATTAGCGAGTGCTGTTCGATTCTCTGTTTCATTATAAACATGGTTGTTAACTTGGTATACTCTTTAGCATCATTATTGAGTGCTGAGTGATTCTTTGTTTCACTATGAACGTTATAGTTGTTAACTTGGTATACCCTTTAGCAACATTAGCGAGTGCTGCGGGATTCTCTGTTTCACTATGAACATTATAGTTGTTATCTTGGTGTACCCTTTAGCATCATTAGCGAGTGCTGTGTGATTCTCTCTTTCACTATGAACATTATAGTTGTTAACTTGGTATACCCTTTAGCATCATTAGGGAGTGCTGTGTGATTCTCTGTTTCACTATGAACATTATAGTTGTTAACTTGGTATACTCTTTAGCATCATTAGCGAGTGCTGTGTGATTCTCTCTTTCACTGTGCACATTATAGTTGTTAACTTGGTATACCCTATAGCATCATTAGCGAGTGCTGTGTGATTCTCTGTTTCACTATGAACATTATAGTTGTTAACTTGGTATACCCTTTAGCATCTTTAGCGAGTGCTGTGTGATTCTCTGTTTCACTATGAACATTATAGCTGTTAACTTGGTATACCCTTTAGCATCATTAGCGAGTGCTGTGTGATTCTCTGTTTCACTATGAACATTATAGTTGTTAACTTAGTATACCCTTTAGCATCATTAGCAAGTGCTGTGTGATTCGTTGTTTCACTATGAACATTATAGCTGTTAACTTGGTATACCCTTTAGCATCATTAGTGAGTGCTGCATGATTCTCTGTTTCACTATGAACATTATAGTTGTTAACTTGGTATACCCTTTAGCATCATTAGTGAGTGCTGTGTGATTCTCTCTTTCACTATGAACATTATAGTTGTTAACTTGGTGTACCCTTTAGCATCATTAGTGAGTGCTGTGTGATTCTCTTTTTCACTATGAACATTATAGTTGTTAACATGTTATACCCTTTAGCATCATTAGCGAGTGCTGTGTGATTCTCTGTTTCACTATGAATATTATAGTTGTTAACTTGTTATACCCTTTAGCATCATTAGCGAGTGCTGCGTGATTCTCTGTTTCACTATGAACGTTATAGTTGTTAACTTGGTATACCCTTTGCATCATTAGCGAGGGCTGTGTGATTCTCCCTTTCACTATGAACATTATAGTTGTTAACTTGGTATACCCTTTAGCATCATTAGGGAGTGCTGTGTGATTCTCTGTTTCACTATGAACATTATAGTTGTTAACTTGGTATACCCTTTAGCATCATTAGTGAGTGCTGTGTGATTCTCTCTTTCACTATGAAAATTATAGTTGTTAACTTGGTATACCCTTTAGCATCATTAGTGAGTGCTGTGTGATTCTCTGTTTCACTATGAACATTATAGTTGTTAACTTGGTATACCATTTAGCATTATTAGCGAGTGCTGTATGATTCTCTGTTTCACTATGAACATTGTAGTTGCTAACTTGGTATACCCTTTAGCATCATTAGCGAGTGCTGTGTGATTCTCTGTTTCACTATGAACATTATAGTTGTTAACTTCCCTTTTGCCTCATTAGCGAGTGCTGTGTGATTCTCTGTTTCACTATGAACATTATAGTTGTTAACTTGGTATACCCTTTAGCATCATTAGCAAGTGCTGTGTGATTCGTTGTTTCACTATGAACATTATACTTGTTAACTTGGTATACCCTTTAGCATCATTAGCGAGTGCTGTGTGATTCTCTGTTTCACTATGAACATTATACTTGTTAACTTGGTATACCCTTTAGCATCATTAGCGAGTGCTGCGTGATTCTCTGTTTCACTATGAACATTATAGTTGTTAACTTGGTATACCCTTTCACATCATTAGCGAGTGCTGTGTGATTCTTTGTTTCACTATGAACATTATAGTTGTTAACTTGTTATACCCTTTAGCATCATTAGTGAGTGCTGCGTGATTCTCTGTTTCACTATGAACATTATAGTTGTTAACTTGGTATACCCAAAAAGGAAGGGTACCTGCAGCCAGTGGAGATCTCATGCTTCTTTCTGGTTTGTTGACTTTCTTCATGCTTGCGGATTATTCGAGTGAACATAGCTGTGAAACACAAAACTATAGGCTATGGACCATTAAGAGCTCCTTTATCCACCCCACTGCCCTACAGTGTTAGGAAACTGTGTATAAATAAGTGCTTGAGAGGCTGCTGTCCATACCGGCATCATGGATACACTGCTTTCACTGCTGTGCACTCTAAACAGACACTAACCTCCCTTCCTGTACTAATAGGTGCCTTAGAGGTCTACATCATTTTTTTCAGAGGACATTCAGTGAAGTGATGTGTGAGTGAGTGCAGCCTGTAACATGTTGTACTGCTTGACATCTTCACCGTGGGTCTACTTTAGAAAACAACTTTTCATTATGTGGAATGGTGAAGACCATATGATCGGCGCTTTGACAAGTTGAACTATCTATACTGAGATCACAGTACAGAGTAAACTGGAAAATTTACCCTTTTCCCCACTGTAGTGTGATCTTGCAACAGCTATATATAATTAGCAGGATGGTGTGTGGGGTACAAGAGGTTTGCCCATCTGCAAAAATACTTTCTGTTGGTAGCTTGTTTTTTGACTTTTCAGAATTTTGATTGTATGTGTCAACCATATGATGGTGGCTGTTCTGAAACCTCGATCATCTGAACTAGATTCTTGCAGCACACCCTTTCCATGACTTCCTGCACTGTGGACACTAAGGGATACACACTGCCACTCTGGGTTTGTGTTCTCCAGCTGGAGATTTCACCCCTGCTTTGATTTACTGTATGTTCCTGTGTGGTTGACTTAAACTGGACATTTGTACTGGTGCTGGAAAAGAGTAGACCTAACTCTGCTTCAGATTATGTTACAGGCAGCAAGCTGAACTCAAAGATGCCAGCTCTGTCTCTGTTTTCTTAGGTAGCATCACTGATATGCAGCGACCACTGAGACTGTTTTGCATAGATGAGTGTTAACCATAGCAATGATAAATGAATGAGTATGAATCATGGTCTCAAAAACTACTTCTCATTGCCTTCTTTGTGTGATTATACCAAAGAAATGCAAAGGGCCGGCTCTCCAGAACGGCTTAAATGGTGATTCCATAATGAAGCACATTTATAAAAAACTCATCTCAGAGGAAAGTCCCACATCTACTTCCAGTGGGCTGTTTTCTAGCAAATTCTGTAGAGCCCTTGTATTCTTTGCATATCTCACATAGTTACATGAGCATTGCAGTGGGTAGCACAGTGGTGCAGCAGTTAGCATTGTATCACAGCAAGAGGTTCTCCAGTTCAACTCTTGGCTGAGGTGCCTTCTGTGTGGAGTCTTCATGTCCTTCTTGCATTCACATGAATTTCCTCTGGGTGCTCCGGTTTCCTCCCACATTTCCAAAGACATGCATCTGCAGCATTTCTCCCCTGGCCTGTACGGAAAGTGGGCCCTGTCCCAGTCGGACTTTGCCTGTAAACAAATGTTAAATAAATAAATAAACATGTGAGCTGAATAACCAATGTATGAGTGAATATATGGTTGGAAGCTGTGAGACAGAGAATGTTGGCACGTTAGTGATTCATAACAGTGAATTTAACTCTATACCACAGAAACCACAACCCTCTTACCCATCTTCCACATGACCCCTGACTGGCAACACTTCTGCAGTTCATGTTGTGTGTTATAAGGCTGGACTGCATAGCTCATGTTCTGACATCTTTACTTCTAAAACATGGCTTATGTATGCAGGTCATTAAATCACTAGTAGCCAGCCACACATGGTGCAATGATGCGTGGTGACAGCTACTACTGATGGTAACCTTTAACAATATTGTACCTTGCTTGGGTGCAATATGGGAGCAGAAATACTGTGCATTTTGAGAAGAATCAATGCAATGTTGATCACCTTATTTGCTAATGTTGATCACCTTATTTGCTAATGTTGATCACCTTATTTGCTAATGTTGATCACCTTATTTGCTAATTTTGTCATGTCTCTTCTGAGTGATGGAGATGCATTCTCACTGCATTGTCAAGAATGTTATCTGTCGAAAATAGAAGTAACTGATTTGTTTATGGCTACAGTCAGAGTACAGATGTGAAGGAAGACTTGCCTGGTTTTTGGCTGGTGACTTGACTTACTTGCTTGGAATGGTTTAGATCCAGCTTAGACTTCAGGCATGCATAGCTGTGGCTCTCAAATGGTATTTAGGAGGGTTGTTGCCTTTAACTTAAACCAAGTGCCACATCAACCCCTCAACGCCATATACAGACTATTGTGATTTCAGTGTGCATTTGTAATGAATGATGTACTGTCCTGCCACTGTCCATGCAATGCCACTCGACACACAATTTATTTTACTATGCGGTCATAATGAGGACTCCCTGAAAGGTATACAGTTCTTCTTCTGAATCGCCTCTCCTTCAGTGCCATGGATGAGATGCAATCCATGCGCTTTGCTAAGTTATAAAGAGGGCATCTGAAAACAACTCCATATTTGTACTGACACCAACCAGCTGCTCTGATGTCATTTTATTTATTTATTTTATATTATTTTTGACATTGTAGATTGACTAATCCAAACAGTCCCTGTTTGAGCGTCAATTTGAGAAACATCTAACTTTATCCAAAAAAAAAAAAACAGGTTTCAAACATAATAACTTTAGATACCTCTGTACTAACAAGGAAGACATCCATTAGCAGATAAGTTTTGCTGCTAAATTCCTTTGCAAATAACTTGGAGAAAACAGCTTATGAGTTTTTTTTTCTTTTGCCAGTTCATCATTTTCTAATCTCAAGATCATGTGTAGTTTATAGAAGTCCAGCAGATTTGACCAATCACTTTAGTATATCACTGTTTAATGTTATATGGCCAGCAATGTGAAATCAGCGTTGAGATTTACTTCTGTTAGAATGTATTCCAAAAGCATAAGAAGGGTTTATTAAAGGACAAATAAACTACTGGCTGTTGTTGCTCTTTTTATATACAGTATTGTTCCCTTGTGGTATGCTTCATCTTTTTTAATCATGGCACATAATTCAAAACTAAAACAAAAACAGAAAAACATTTTTGCAAGGGAACCAGAACCCCTGTACCATCTTGTCAGGTCATTTATATCAACAAAGGCAACTGATAAGCTGTAAATAAGATGGTAAAAATAGAAAAAAAATTGTGTATCTGAAGTACATAATTTAATTTACTACAGATCAACAGCAGAATGTGTGCATCCTCATTTGTTAATCGCCCAGGATAGTCATGTAGGTATTACATAATCAGATAAATTAATTCATCATAGCCCATCATACCTACCTGAATGCTAGGACAGTAGTGTAATCTGTATGCTCTATAAAGAGTCTCCATTGACAGAATTTGCTGCAGCCATTGACATAGATTAAAACTGTTGTAATGTAGTCTTTTAATGTAAAGTCCCAAAAGAGTTCATTTTCAGGAATTTGGTTCATCTGTAATGTATGATGTTGCCAGGAAAGTCCTGTTCCTGGTATGCTAGTCAATAACATATTTTAAGGACCTGCAATGATAAACTTGTGTTGTCTTTTTCAGTCCCCTAAGACATGATCTCTTTTACTATTATATTTATTTTTAGACAGGTTTGCTTATCATTTGTGTTGTAAGATAATTGCTCATTGTACCCCTCTATCATTTTACACAGTTATTCCAGATATCTGAATTCCTCTTCTATTAAATGAGTTAGTTCCTTCAGTGATATTAGGTTCTAATTAGTTTCACAGATGTGTTTGCTGTATATTCATTCCTCTACAGGTGTAAATGCTGCATAACAGTTTCTATGGCTATCGCACAATGTAGTGGGTAGTTTTATAATAGCCTACTATAGATCTCTGGCACTGGTTTAAAATATGCTAAGACTTCAGGATATCTTGTAAATGCTTGTTTGCACATTTTTCACTCTTTTCATAGCAATTTTGATAAGGTAGGGCCTTAATTCATTTATTCCAGAAAGATGAGGTAGCCATCAGCAATTTAGCCCTCCTAGCTGGCCCAGTAGTACAGAAACAATGAATCAAAGACATTACAGATGGGATCTCTTAATCTGCACCATCAGTATATCCAGTGAATGGTATTTCTAAATGGTACTAGTCCATGTGTACTTTTATGAATGTTGTATGTGAATCTGTGTGTTTGTGTGCACATGCGTTCATGTGTCCGTGTGTGTGTGTGTGTGTGTGTGTGTGTGTGTGTGTGTGTGTGTGTGTGTGTGTGTGTGTGTGTATTACATGATGCACTTTTTTCTTTGCCCCCCCCCTTCTTCTTGGAATCATTAGAGAGACCTGATAAATCACATTTCAGGCTAACCAGAAGGCAGACTTGATGTTGTCTGACCCAGTAGAAATAGTATTTTTGGCCTTAGATAGCACCTAGAGAACTTTCTTATGAAATTTGGGATAGGTACAGATGCATGTATGTGATATGAGAATGTTGGAGGAGTTTGGGAGGTGGTGAAGTTTGAAACTAAAACTTTTTTGCTATTAGATTGGTTATGTCCTCAGGGTACATGGATGTGGTATCCTTTTCTATTATCTGTGCAAGTGCTGGGCATTAGTTCTGAGGTTTCTAACACAGTTAAAGAGGCTTTGTGGTTATCCTTCATTCGGGTGACTATTTTTAACCTCATATATGGCTTTGGTTGATTCAAGCAGGGTCTGGAATTACTAAGTGGTACCATCATGGACTACCTGTGAGACATTCCCTGACAGAGGGGGCACTGTAGTACAATAATGCCACCCTGCACACCTAGAGTTGCAGGTACAGAGTGTGACATTGTGTGATCAGCGCTATTTGTCAACATGTGATCTGAAAAATCAGCATCACCTAGGAGATATAAAAATTATGTAATTATGGACCAGATCACTTTTTATTCTTTATTTATCCTTTGGTGACCAGGTTAGTCCTACTAGGCTAGCAGAGTCTTTTCAAAGAAGACTTGAGGTCATACCTCTCACCCTCTATGGGTAAGAAATCTGGACAAAGCCCAACAAAATGGGGCGAACAAAGGCCCAAAGATAGAAGCATGTTTAAAGTATTGCTCTTATAAACTTAGAAAGTTGCTAGAGTAACAGGGTTTGTTTTAACCACACCTCTTAACCGTATCAAACTCCTCAGTATTTACTGGTTTTGGGGTCAAAATAATGGGGTTCCACAAATTCCTGAGTGGCCCCTTTAATTCCTGAGTTTCACTTTTTTTTTTTGAATTTTGCTGACATCATCACATATACAGTTGTGCACAATGGCATCAGCTTCATGAGCAGACTGCCAGCCTGTCAGATTTCTGCTTAGTGCTGATGGGGCTGTGTGCTGTACTGTCTGACTGTTTGTTTTTAAATTATCATAAGGCAACGTGGTCGCAGCAAGGAGAGTCAATGAACTTGCCTGGAGCTCCGGATGACTGACAGCAGCTAATTTTTTTGGTTTTAAATTAAATTAATTAGAGCAGCAACTGAGCAAGGCTAGCTAATTCTGAAGCTGTTCATTCTCCATTACTAGTGCAGCAGTCGGACTGGTCTTCTCTTCTGCAGAGAAGAAGATATTAAGAGAAAATGTATCACCAGTTCTTCCCCGGCTCCTCCAGGTAAAAGAAAAAAAAGAAAATGCCAATGCTGCTGTGTGTGTGTGTGTGTGTGTGTGTGTGTGTGTGTGTGTGTGTGTGTGTGTGTGTGTGTGTGTGTGTGTGTGTGTGTGTGTGTGTGTGTGTGTGTGTGTGTGTGTGTGTGTGTGTGTGTGTGTGTGTGTGTGTGTGTGTGTGTGTGTGTGTGTGTGTGTGTGTGTGTGTGTGTGTGTGTGTGTGTGTGTGTGTGTGTGTGTGTGTGTGTGTGTGTGTGTGTGTGTGTGTGTGTGTGTGTGTGTGTGTGTGTGTGTGTGTGTGTGTGTGTGTGTGTGTGTGTGTGTGTGTGTGTGTGTGTGTGTCTGTGTGTGTGTGTGTGTGTGTGTGTGTGGTGTGTGTATCTGTGTGTGTGTGTGCGTGTGTGTGCGTGTGTGTGAGGTGTGTGTGTGTGTGTGTGTGTGTGTGTGTGTGTGTGTGTGTGTGTGTGTGTGTGTGTGTGTGTGTGTGTGTGTGTGTGTGTGTGTGTGTGTGTGTGTGTGTGTGTGTGTGTGTGTGTGTGTTTACTGTAGTTAATTATAGTATATTAATTACACTTGGTGGCTAGAGGGAAAGGGAGGTGTGAGACTGTCTTTATAAAAAGGCCTCCACTCGCATTTTCATTGTCATCCTGAAAGTCCATGGTTGTTTGCTTAACCAGGTAGCACTGCTTTTCAATCTTCACTGACAAGTTAACTAATGAAAATGCAAAGAGCCGACTCCCAGTCTACGAATGCTGGCCCATGTCTTGCTGAAGGGATTGGTGCAGTGGGGAAATGTTACATTTTTGTGCTTGTACATATTGGAGACATACTGCTGAATGGATTTAGTGGGGTCTGGGGTGACATGTTTCATTTGGTGCTTGTACATATTGGAGAGATACTGCTGAATGGATTTAGTGGGGTCCGGGGGGACATGTTTCAGTTGGTGCTTTTACATATTGGAGACATACTGCTGAATGGATTTAGTGGGGTCCGGGGGGACATGTTTCATTTGATGCTTTTACATATTGGAGACATTCTGCTCAAGGGGTTAGTGGGGTCTGGGGGGACATGTTTCATTTGGTGCTTGTACATATTGGAGAGATACTGCTGAAGGGATTAGTGAGGTCTGGGGGGATGTTTAATTTGGTGCTTGTACATATTGGAGACATTCCTTTGAAGGGATTAGTGGGGTCTGGGGGGACATGTTCTATTTGGTGCTTATACATATTGGAGACATACTGCTGAAGGGATTAGTGGGGTCTGGGGGGACATGTTCTATTTGGTGCTTATACATATTGGAGACATACTGCTGAAGGGATTAGTGGGGTCTGGCGGGATGTTTCATTTGGTGCTTGTACATATTGGAGACATACTGCTGAAGGGATTTAGTGGGGTCTGGGAGAACATGTTTCAGTTGGTGCTTTTACATATTGGAGACATACTGCTGAAGGGATTTAGTGGGGTCTGGGGGGGATGTTTCATTTTGGTGCTTGTAGATATTGGAGACATACTGCTGAAGGTATTTAGTGGGGTCTTGGGGGGGATGTTTCATTTTGGTGCTTGTGCGTGCTTGAAAGAACTGAAGGCAATGGATTGCTGGGGGAAATGTTTCTTTTTGGTGCTTGTTCATACTTGAAGACATACTGCTGAAGGGATTAGTGGGGGTCTGGGGGACATGATTCATTTTGGTGCATGTGCATACTTGGAGACCTATTGCTAAAGGAATTAGTGGGAATCTGGGGGACATGTTTTATTTTGGTGCTTCTGCATACTTGACATAGTACTGACTGAAGGGATTACTGGGGGAAATGTTTCTTTTTGGTGCTTGTGCATATTTGGACAAACTACTAGAGCTTTTGGTTTGTTGAAAAGTTAATGAGACAGAGTGTCATTGTAACAACCAATTAAAAGGTACAGAAACCAACAAGTGTTTTGATTTGTTCTTACTGTGGTAAATGCCACCGTTTTATGGGAAGGGGATGTAAATTGTAAAATATCAATATATAATTACTATGAAACTGTAAATTATAACCCTGCTATGTTAAGAGTTGATTAATTTGAATGCTAAATATTAATAGTGCATTGTTTATTCTTCTTGGATACCAATAAAGAGTGATTTCTAAAAAGGTGTAATATCTGATTATGTATTCAAAGTATGTTAATATTATGCTTCCCCTGAAAAGTAATATAATGACATTCTGTATCGTTATATATTTCAAATAACTTTAAAAAGTACATGAATTTGCAATGGTGATCCCTAAAGGTGCCTGACACAGCATTCACACCAGGTACATGAAAGATTTAGACTAGAATAAGGTATTAACTAATAGCAAATGGTGCCAGTCCACATATCTGACATAAGACCATCTGTATTAAGGTGGTAAACAAATCTGTTAAACTTTAAGTTATAATGAAATACCACAGTCTTTTATCTGTTTCCAATGTCACTAGTCCAAAACAGCTATTAGGAGGTTTGACTTGTCTTTGTAAAATGGGAGCGCTAAAAACTCAAATTAAAAAGTGCATCAGAAGTAGTTAAGTTTATTTTTATATAAGGAAATTGTATTTTAGTTTTGTACAAGTTCAGATGTTAATATAAATATAACAGTTTTGTTCTGATTATATTTTGTGTTATTTAATATTAATGTAGAAGGCTGACATAGCTAATTTTATTTTTATAAAAGAGATTGTATTTTAGTTTTGCACAAGTTCAAATATTAATATCAATAAATTGTTCTTCTGTTTTTGTCTTTCATGATCATATATTGTCTGTTCTTTGGTTTGCTTTTAAAAGCTGGCATCCCACAATTCCACTGGGGTGGGTGGGTTTACATAATTATGTATGCACATTTTATGTTAATCAGCATACAGATGGTTGGCCAGTTGTGCCTACTTTTCATGGGCCTTTGTTCAGATTTTTGATGTTTCCAGGTTGAGAGGTATGGTTTAAACACACATTTTCTGAAGGATTTGAAGTCTGAAAATTAAATGTGTTATTACTTTGTGACTTCATTCCTCAGATCATCCCAGTAATTTGCCAGAAAAGCACAAATTTTATGAGGAACAAACTAAAAATCTGGACATTCTGTGAAAATCTGGACAGTTGATAGGTATGCTTGAGGTGTATTTATACTACTAGGGAAAAATCTGGCCCTGGCATAGGGGAACTTCCCCTTCTCTTTTCGAAGGGTGACATGAGACCAGATGGCTTAGTGGTTAAGGTTTTTGCCTCCCATGTACAAGGTACAAGGTTCAATCCTCACCTCCGACCAATTCCTGTTTGGAGTTTGCATATTGTCCCTGTGTCTGTTGGGTTTCTCCCATGTCCAAAAAAACATGCTGAGTGTTTCCATCTCAAACTCACCAATGAATGGAGCTGTGGGCAGCAGCGCAGACATTACATGGTGCCCTATAGGGGGAAGAGTTGTACAGACTAACCACTTTGGGCATCTACTGTGGTCCGCAATATCCTCAAGATTGGAGAACACGGATCACAGACTGCACGGCGTGACAGGGCTAGCCACTCAAAATGGCTGTAGGTGATTCAGTCATGTTGACTAATGTCGCCAAAAATGGAGATGGGTAGTTACCAGTGATAAGTGGGTTAAGGACCTGGCCTACTCTGAACCATGCCAGGGACCTGTGCTAATGGTGGGAGGGGTATATGTGCCCCTATTGGCCAGTCTCTTCTCGCCATAAAGCCCAGCAGCCCTGGGTCAATAAGCTACTGGCTGCCCAGTGTCTAGTTGCCCAGCCTGGGTTACCTGGGATAGCTCTGTTGAGCGAAAGCTGGATGTAAAACCAACCAACCTGACAAACATGAACTGAGAATTGCTACACTTAATGTAGGTTCATTGACAGGATGCAGCTTGGAAGTGGATGACATGATGATATGGAGGTGGCTGGACATCGTATGTATCCAGGAGATAAGATGGAAGGGCAGTGCAGCAAAGCCACTTGGCTTGGAATCCAGCGTCTGCTACTCAGGTGGAGGGCAGGCTAGAAATGGTGTAGGAATTGTGGTGAGAGAGAGGCTTCAGAAGGCAGTAAGGGATATCATCAGAATTAATGACAGACTCATGGCACTCAGACTCCAGTGTAATGATAGGGCAGTATTCATAATCTCAGACTATGCCCTACAGCAGGGTTGTGATAGTGAGGAAAAAAGTGCTTTCAGACAGCAGTTGCAAGACCTACTAGATAAAGCAGGACAACATGAATTGCTGTTGATAATGGGTGACTTGAATGCACATATCAGGATAGACAGAACAGGATATGAGGACTGCCTAGGTCCACATGGGTGGGACAACAGAAATAAAGAAGGAGAAGCTAGTCTGCCTATGCTTCTGTCTGGAAAATGGCTTGATAGTAGCGAACACATGGTTCAGAAAGAGAGACAGTCACAAGATTACATACAAGAGTAGTCAGGATGCAACTCGGGTAGACTTCCTCCTACTAAGGAAAAGGCACTGGGGCAGAATCCATGATTGCAAAGTCATCCCCAGTGAAACAGTCGGCCCACAGCATAAATCACTAGTTGCCACAATCAGCTGCAAGCAGTGGTCAGAGAAGGCTCTAAGGTCAACAGAGACCAGGCTGAAGACCTGGAAGTTGACTGGAGTGAAAGTACAGCAGTTCAAGAAATTACTCAGGGCTCCAGCACCCCAAGAAGAGGAGGAAATAGGTGGAGTTGAAGAAGAGTGACAGCTCCTAAAACCATCATGTGTTAGGACTACAGAAAAGATAGGTGGCCAAGCCAGGTATGGAAATAAGGTACATAAGGAAACCTGGTGGTGGAATGCAGAAGTCCATAAGTCATCAAAAGAAAAAAAGGAGTGCAGGAAGAAGTGGGAGACAGAAAAGACTGACCAGGCTAGGAAGGACTACTGGTTGGCTAACAAAGAAGGTAAGAAAGAAGTTGCAATAGCAAAGAATAGTGCATTGGAGGTACTGTACCAACCTCTGGAAAGTGATTCAGTAAGAGGCACAAAGAAACTATATCAGTTTGCAAGGCAAAGACAGAAAGATAAAGAAGATATTCAGACACCCTTCAGAAGGGATGCCAGCAACAACCTGCTCACCAGCACAGGGGGCATCAAAGGCAAATGGAAGGAGTATTTCCAGCAGCTTCTGAATGAAGAAAATCTTACAAAAGCTGTGCTGCCCCAGAAACAGCCTACAATGAGAGAACAAGAGCAGCCCACCCTAGAAGAAGTAAGAACAGCACTAAGGAAGATGAAGTCAGGGAAAGCAGCAGGCTCAGATGAGGTTGCAGCAGATATGATAAAGATGCTGGGTGATATGGGGGAGAAATGGCTCCTGAGGGTACTAATAGCAGTGTGGAGAGAAAGGCATATCCCAGATGACTGGAGAATAAGCATACTCGTGCCAGTGTACAAGAACAAAGGGGACATCTACAGCTGTGGACAACACAGAGGCATCAAACTCCTATCACATTGCATGAAAGTTCTGGAGAGGGTGATTGACAAACGGATACGCAGAGCAGTAGAATGTAAAATGGGAGATGAGCAGTTTGGATTCAGACCAGGATGCAGCACAAATGAGCCGATGTTTGCATTGAGACAGATACTTGAGAAGAAGGTAGAGATGAGGAGATACTTGAGAAGAAGGTAGAGATGAGGAGATACTTGAGAAGAAGGTAGAGATGAGGAGAGAGTCCAACTGGGCATTCCTAGACTTGAGAAGGCGTATGACAAGGTCCCAGGAAAGCTGATCTGGGCAGTACTGTGGTGGGTTGAAGTCTCAGAAACATTGGTAGAATTATGCAGGCTATGTACAAAGACCCAATGGCTCAAGTGCCGACTGTGTTTGACCCCGCAGAGGAGTTCCCAGTGGCTGTGGGTGTACATCAGGGTTCAGCTCTGAGCCCACTGCTGTTCATACTGGTGATGGACTGCATTAGCAAACAGGTTGGAGGGGATGGATCAACAAAGCTGCTGTATGCAGATGGTGTGGCAGTACAGGCAGACTCTGAGCTAGAGCTTCAGCAAAGGATAGGAGAAAGGAATGCAAATCTGAAGACACATAGGATGAAACTAAGCACAGATAAGATGGTCATAATGGCAGAAAATTGGGGAAATCAGAAGAAGCTGAGAATAGAGATAGAAGGGAAAATAGTTGAACAGGTAAACAGCTTCAGGTATCTGGGAGGAGTAGTTGAGAAGAAGGGTAGTCTGAATGAAGAGGTCAAAGCTCAAATCAGAGGGGCTGCTGCCAACTGGCATAGAGTATCAGGTGTAGTCTATGACAGAAGAATGCCAAAGAAGCTGAAAAGTAAGGTGTGCAAGGCACTAGTGTGACCAGTACAACTGTATGGTACAGAAACCTGGGCAGTAAAGACAGAACAGTTGAAGAAGCCAGAGGTGATGGAAATGAAGTGCCTGAGAAGGGTGGTAGGATGCACACTGTGGGACAGATGAAGAAATGAGGACTTAAGAGCAGAATCCAAAGTAGCACCAATTGCAGAAAAGATCAAAGAGTACAGATTATGGTGGTTTGAGCACATGTAGTAAAGCAGAAGACAGTCTGGTGAGGAAGATTTGGGACAGACAGGAGGAAGGTAAGAGGAAGTGAGGATGTCCAGCAAAGAGGTGGATGGATTGTGTGAAAGAAGATCTGCGACAGTCAGGCATGAGTGTTGAAGAAGGCAGGAGTGTGGCACTGAATAGAGATAGCTGGCAACAGTTAACATGATACCCCAACCCCATGTAGAAAAACAGGAAAAACGGGGCTGATTATGATGATGATGATGATGATGACATGGGATCTTTCACATCCACCTGTGCTACCATTACCTTAGGCAGATGAGACCTCAATTTTAACATGGCAACCTAAGGATGACACTCTCAGGAGTGCTACACCCCCATCCCTTTTTGCTGCACTGCAGTGTCAGTAATTCATCTACCCGGTGTGGGAATATAACCTATAATCTTTTGCACCAAGAACTATACTGTATTATACTGTGTATACTATGATTTATAAAGTTTTCTTTCTTTACAAAACCAAATGAAACTAAAATCATCCCATTGCAGGTTTGAACCCAATGTTTCAGAACTATACATCTTTGATATTCATAAAAATTCACAATAAATACTCCCACAACAAAACCCCCTAAGTTTTAATCCCCTTCCAACCTAAGATAGACTCCATTATCAAAAAAGGTAAAACTTATTTTCATTGCAGACAGATCTTTCACACTAGATCTGATTGTCCCTTTCCTTGCCATGGAATTTCTAACCAAAACACTCACGTACCTCCAGGGTTCACATTTCTATATAATTTCTTAGCTATACCAACCAAAATGTAATGATCAGCTAACATGTGAATGCAAATGCCTTAAAAATGTAGAGATAATGCCTGATATGCATAGAATATCAACACTACCCCCAATGTCAGACATCAGTATAACAAAGTTATAAATCTTGGAAAGTAAGTTATAAAAACACATGAAATAGTCCTCTGAATATAACAGGTGCGGCCTATCCTTCTGACTTCTTCCTGGTATTTTCATATCTATCCACCCTCAACTATACTGACATTGACCCCCAAATCACCTCTCTACATTTCAGTTTTATCTTAAGCATATCAAAACAAAAGACTCTGAACCTTTTCTTGCATGACTAAGAAATGGAAGCCCACTGAGATTAAATAGTCTGTATCTCTGATCTATTTACCACTTAAAGGGCTCCCTCAAAAACCGCCTTACAGCATACATTCAGTCTCTGTCTTACACATAATCTAATGTTCATCATATTGAAAATAGCCATTATAAACTCATCCCCAAAGCAATTAAATCCAACCAAAACTTCCCAATACAGACCACTCTCTATTTTTCTAAAAATAGGAAAACTTCTGGGAAAGCTATCTATACTCAACTGACCTTTCATATCAGTACCTATGACCACCTTTCTCATAAAAAGCATGGTTTCTTGTTGGGACAGAGCACACTTACAGCCCAATGACCCTCTCTGAAAAAACAAACACCAGCTCAATGATGTCGTCTGTATCAGCCTCACTAAAGCCATCAATTTCATTGATCACGACAACGTCCTTCATCACCGATGCCCTACATTGGATTCAGAACTACCTCTCTAACCATCACTTCTCAATCAAAGTTCCTACCTCCTTTTCTCAATCTCACAGACCTCAAAAAGGAGTTCGATGGGGATCCATGCACCTCTACTGTCCTCCATCTTTATCTGTAGGCTTCTGTTTATCCAGCCTTATCTTCCCATGCTACTCCGTACAGATGACAAGGTCCAGCTCTGCAACCAACCACTAGAAAGACCTCCAAGCAGATTTCTTAGCACTGATCCACTGGACCACCAACAAAAAACAATTCCAATAACACCAAGAATATGACTCTTTGCATATCTAATAACACAACAAGCCATCCATACAGAATACTATCTGATTTAAACATCTTGGCATTTGACTTTATCCCTCCCTAAATGTCCCCATTTACTGGGATAGTACAAAAAATGTTAATTCCTTTTTAATTTGGGCCAGTAGTATCCTCCTTACTTACCGATACGGCCAAAATAGCCATAGGTAAGGGAAGTCTTCTCTCCTAACTGGAATGTAACCATCCCTAGTAACCTCAGGGTCAAAATGAAACTCAACACATTTAAGCAATCAAAATACAATTTGTAGCTGTATTAACCCATGTCCTAAACATGAACACCACTGTAAAATTCCTAAAAATAGCAAACTCACTCCCAGTTCAACCAGAAGGAAGACAGTCTTGTTGGATTTCACCCATTCAAACTCCTAAATAGACTTTCTCTTCCTTAACATTAAAACTAATTAGACAACACCCTGTCTAATAGCCTAAGAAGCCAAAACCACACTCACATTATGCCCCAAGTCCACTATATACGTCAATGCAGCTACACACCAGGACCAAAGCTTTTAAAAAGTATTCCCCCACAAGACAAAGACATGTCATTCCACCCTAAATTCAAAACTCAACTAAAGACCCATCTCTTAAGATTGGCCAAGTGCTGCTGGTTTTCATCCAACCACGTCACCTAGCCTATACTTTATTACTCAGTCCTTAGCTCTATATTCCACTTCCAAAATGTGGAATGTTTTGAATATGTTGTAAATAATGTAATGGTGTAATTGTATTTACTCATTATATTCTTGTTTGCTGAAAACAACTATATGGTACTGACCTATATTGTAATTCTCTTGCAGTAAATAAAATGTAATTTTAACTTTCTTTGTATTTCTTGGGCTGATACTGATACTGAAACTGACGACATGTGATTAGTGTTCTGCCCCAGTTAATGCATTTTAAATAAATAAAAAGGAGATATGAATATAATTTTCTTCCAAATTAAATACATTTTCTACCTGCTCATAGCTTTCCTGAATGGGCTCGAAAGCTGCACTTAGCTGCAGCCTCTTGTATACATATTGTCAGGGATAATTATAATTAGTTTTTTAGGAAAATCATAACATTAACCTGCATAGATGGCTCAGAGGTCAGGATGGTATCTATATTTTTCATTTCTGTGTATATTGCCCTCGCAATTGCATTATTGTACATTTAAAGATATGTAGTTATGCTTGGGAACACTAACATATATTGTCTCATTTTGTGTTTGCTTTTTTTCAGTAAGAATTAAGTAACTGAAATGGAGTTCCATTTATCCAGATTATTAAATTCATAAAGTAAAATAAACATCTGAATCGATGAAAGCATTTTTCAAAATAAATAAGACATTGTTATACAGAATAATTCATCCCTGAAAAACGAAACTTGAGCCAAAAATTCATGCCATGTCATAGGTGCAATAGCCCAGGCTGGATGCAGGCTTGTAAATAAGTCACCTGTAGCACTGTGTATCAGTCACCTGTAGCACTATGTATCAGTCACCTGCAGCACAGTGTATCAGTCCCCTGCAGCACAGTGTAACAGTCACCTGTAGCACAGTGTATGAGTCACCTGCAGTGCAGTGTATCAGTCTCCTGTAGCACTATGTATACCAACAATTCAGAATGCAGACAGTGTGACCTGTAGTATCACTTTACTAACAGTTCATCTGACTGACAATTCAGAATGCAGACACAGGTAAGTGGGTTGCTGTTAGGGGTAGCAGTGTATCTGAGTGAACACAGGCAGGGTAGGGTTAGAGTAAGGGTTAGGAAAGGGGATAGCTTTAGTGTTGTGCACATACAGTGGGGCATGTGCTTGTGTGTGTGTGTGTGTGTGTGTGTGTGTGTGTGTGTGCGCGCATGTGTGTGCGTGCGTATGTGTGCATGTGTGTGCGTGCATGTGTGTGTGTGTGCATGCACATGTGTGTGTGTGTGTGTGTGTGTGTGTGTGTGTGTGTGTGTGTGTGTGTGTGTGTGTGTGTGTGCGTGCGTGTGTGTGTATCTGTGTGTGTGTGTGCATGTGTATGTGTGCATATGTATGCATACGTGAGTGTGAGTGCGTGTGGGTGTCTGTGCATGTTTGTGTGAGTGTGTATTTGAGTGTATGTGTGTGTGTCTGTGTGTCTGTGTGTGAGTGTGTATCGGTGTGTGTGTGTGTGTGTGTGAGTGTGTGTGTGTGTGTGTGTGTGTGTGTGTGTGTGTGTGTGTGTGTGTGTGTGTGTGTGTGTGTATCTGTGTGTGTGTGCGTGTGTGTGTCTGTGTTTGAGTGTGTATCTGTGTGTGTGTGTGTGTGTGTGTGTGTGTGTGTGTGTGTGTGTGTGTACGTCTGTGTATGTGCATGTGTGTATGCATGCCCGCACACACAAGTGTGTGTGTGCACATGTGTGTGCATGCACGTGTGTGTATGTGCGTGCATGTTTGTCTGTGTGTTTCCGTGTGTGTGTATCTGTGTGTGTGTGTGTGTGTGTGTGTGTGTGTGTGTGTGTGTGTGTGTGTGTGTGTGTGTGTGTGTGTGTGTGTGCGCATGCATGTGCATATGTGTGTGTGCGTGTGTGTGCGTGTGTGTGTGTGTGTGTGGGTGCGTGCGCGTGTGCGTGTGTGTGCGTGTGAGTGTGTGTTTGTGTGTGTGTGTGTGTGTGTGTGGCTAATGTACTGGATGCATCTACGTATCTTGACTTACTCTTTATAACATTTAAAGGCTGGGGTCCTAGAGATTGAATTGTACTGAATCTGCGCCACAAAGCTCCTGCTCACAATATTTGTTTATGTGGTTATACTCCATATTCTCTGCTCTGGACTGTTTGACATTCTAAAATTGACAAAAGCAAGCAGAGCTGGATCTGGCATTAGGCGGTCTAGGCACTTACCTAGCGTCCACTGTTTGGTGAGCAGACTGCCAGAATATTTAATTTTTAATTAAAAAAAATTAAATGACATGTCTTTTTCAACAAACTTCTTCTTCAAGATTGCACTGTAAGTCTGTGGGTACATCTACACATGCACAGATATCAACACAAATTTATGTTCCTGATGCTGCATCTCTGCATGCGTTGAAGCATGCACATTTGAATGTTCCTGTTCCTGCTTCTTTTTCTTTCCATGTGCATCAACACAGATTTACATTCCTGCTGTTTCTGTGCATGAATCAATGCACACACATTTAAATGTTCCTGCTGCTTCTGCGCATGCGTTTATGCATAAACATTTATACATTCCTGTTGCTTCTGTGCATGCATTGATGCACACACATTTAAACATTCTACTGCTGCTGTGTCTGCACTGATGCACACTCATTTAAATATTCCTGCTGCTTCTATGCATGCACTGATGCACACACAGTTAAACATTCCTGCTGCTTCTGTGCATGCATTGATGCACACACATTTAAACATTCCTGCTGCTTCTGTGCATGCATTGATGCACACACATTTAAACATTCTACTGCTGCTGTGCCTGCACTGATGCACACATATTTAAACATTCCTGCTGCTTCTGTGCATGTATTGATGCATACACATTTAAGCATTCCAGCTGCTTCTGTGCATGCATTGATGCACACACATTTACAGATTCCTGCTGCTTCTGTGCATGCATTGATGCACACACATTTAAACATTCCTGCTGCTTCTGTGCATGTATTGATGCACACACATTTAAACAATCCTGCTGCTTCTGTGCATGCATTGAAGCACACACATTTATACATTCCTGCTGCTTCTGTGCATGCATTGATGCACACACATTTAAACTTTCCTGCTGCTTCTGTGCATGCGTTGATGCACACGCAATTAAACATTCCTGCTGCTTCTGTGCATGCATTGATGCACACACATTTAAACATTCCTGCTGCTTCTGTGCATGCATTGAAGCACACGCAGTTAAACATTCCTGCTGCTTCTGTGCATGCATTGATGCACACACATTTAAACATTCCTGCTGCTTCTGTGCATGCATTGATGCACACGCAGTTAAACATTCCTGCTGCTTCTGTGCATGCGTTGATGCACACGCATTTAAACATTCCTGCTGCTTCTGTGCATGCGTTGATGCACACGCAATTAAACATTCCTGCTGCTTCTGTGCATGCATTGATGCACACACAATTAAACATTCCTGCTGCTTCTGTGCATGCATTGATGCACACACATTTAAACATTCCTGCTGCTTCTGTGCATGCATTGATGCACACGCAGTTAAACATTCCTGCTGCTTCTGTGCATGCATTGATGCACACATTTAAACATTCCTGCTGCTTCTGTGCATGCATTGATGCACACGCAGTTAAACATTCCTGCTGCTTCTGTGCATGCATTGATGCACACACATTTAAACATTCCTGCTGCTTCTGTGCATGCATTGATGCACACACAGTTAAACATTCCTGCTGCTGCTTCTTTTTTCCATATTTGGAATTTAAACTTGCTTGCTGCCATGAGATGAAGTGTGTGTGCGTGTGTGTGCGTGTGTGTGCGTGTGTGTGCGTGTGTGTGTGTGTGTGTGTGTGTGTGTGTGTGTGTGTGTGTGTGTGTGTGTGTGTGCATGTGTGTGTGTGTGTGTTCGCATGTGTGCATTGCCCTTTTTTTAATTACAAGAGACAAGAGCCTGAATCCTATACACCAACTACCAGACTGCTCAAGAAATGTAAGTTTCTGCCCATTTTCAAGAAACTGTGAGTTTCATTGCATTTTCAAGGAATCATAAGTTTCAAGGGAAGAGAAGTTTACTGTTGCTCATGCTAAGTGTATTTTCAATGTGCAATACATTTGTTTAGCAAATGTCCATCAGTGTCTGTGGTATAGAACTTAAAAGCAGTGTTAGTAGTACACCAGGTAAAACACTTGCCCTCCATGCAGGAGGCTCTGGGTTCTACTTCCAAACCATGTAACTGGATTGTTGATACTTTGATGTACTTTAAGAAGACATTAAGGTGCTGTACTGCTGAGTTTGTCATCTTTTAGATGAGATACCGAGTAACTATGAACTTGTTGTCAGTTTCCAACCCATTCCCTACTGCAATATTAGCAACTTTCCAATTCTTTTATGTAACATCGGTAATTTATTTCTTCAGGGGCAGCAGGCACTAAGTTTGTAGGTGAAACACCGAAATATAAAGTTCCTTGCTAGAAGCAGCCTCTTTATTAGTTTACAGATTCCTTTAATGTAGAATTATTCAGATGGCTTTCACTTCTGCAGAGATTGTGCATATTGACTGATATTGGTGGATTGTAATGACAAACGTTTGAGTGGCCTTTTATTGTTGAAATGTTCTGAACTGGGCATTCTTTGTCATTATTGGCTTATATATTTTGTTTCATTGCTTACTGGAAAAATGTTCAAAACTACAAATTTAAAACACACCCTAACAAGTGGTGCTGTATTATACAAGGAATATAATTTAATACAATAAGGAAAGTGAATCAAAGAACACATTCGTGTATGAATGGTCCTGAAAATGTGTGCAAGGAGTCTTTGCTTTTCTTTGAATGTGGGTTTTAATGCTATTTCAATGAATGTGAGTTTCAAGGTCAGAGTTTACTGTTCTTCCTAATTCTATTTTTATTGTGAGACTGTATTGTTTTCTTTAGTAAATGGCTGTTAGTGTTTGTGCTATAAAATTTTAAATAAAAGTTTTAAATTAAATCCAAATATCTGTAATCACTGTAGAAGTAAAGAAAAAATAGCAAGCATGCTGAAAGGTTTGAACTGTGTTTATGGTAAATGAGTAGAAATAGCCAAGTAATGGGACCCTGGAATGGCTGGCGGGGGGGGGGGGGCTGCAGTGTGGGGGTGCCCTGATCCATTACACTGATTAGGGCCTCATTTGACAATGTCCCAGCTCTGAGAACAAGTGCCTATGAGATCCCTTGTATACAGACAATGTAAATTTTTTGTTAGGCCATTCATTTTGGCTAGTGATTAACCATTTATTTTACCACTATAATGATTGTGTTGAGTTCACTTTAAGGCACTGCAAGCCAAAAAACTGACCTTTACTAGCAGTGCTACCATTTCTTTAAGTAGGCCTATTTCCCTCCTGCACTACTACTCTTCAGATGTTTGAAAAACCCTGTCATGTTTGGTAAAAAGATCTTCCCAAAATGATGTATTCTGTGCAAGTCATTCCAGTCAGTATTAAAGCAGAGTATTCTAGAATTTGATAAGAATCCTGGAGCCTGACAAACAAGGCAATACTGCCTTTATCTACTATCACCTTTCCCAACAATTTCCAAAAATTTCCTTCAGGTCTTCAAGCTTCCAGACAGTTTAACTACCATATCTCATCCAACACCACAAATTTATAACCACAGATTGGTGTCTGGTTGGAGATATGATAAAATCAGCAAGCAAAGAGTAGTTTGCTAGAATTTAATTCATCCTTTAATGATTACCTTAACATAGTGAACACTCTTTTTACAAAATCTCACCAAGATAACATTGATATATAGACTCTATTTTATGCAGCGTATAACATGGACAGAAGTAGGTTTAAAAAAAAAAAAACAGCTGAGTGCACAAGTTTCTGGATAAAAAAGTGCCCAATCCTAGTATGTGCTCTGGTGCCAGGTATGTCAAAAATGACAGTGTAGAATCCTCAAGGCATGGAAACATTCCTACAATGGGATTAGGCCAGGCCGAGGGCAAGGATGGGCCTCCTGTTGCAGAAGGAAGTTTTAGTCCACAGAAAACACAACTGACAGGCCAGAAAAGAGCCATAAAGATGATAGAGTGGAGTATTGAGGATAAGAACAAAATTATGTATTGTTGCTATTATACAAGAAGCCTGGAATTTCTAGATAGATGATATTCAAAAACATTAAGAGAGAAATTAGAGAAAAGGAAAATATTTACACAAGAAAAACTGTCAGATGCCTCAAATGCATGTTTGTGTTCATTAATAAAACAGATCCATGAAAAGCATTATTTAGACCAAGAAATTGTGGGCCATTTGGAAAAAGAAACATCTGAGGAAGTGCAAAAATATAAAGAACAAAACCTAGAGATTTTTGAATGGCATAAAGAAGAAACATGGACATGGGAAAGAAAGATAGATCTGGTATGGTGTGATATTTATTCAAAGGAGTAAGCCAAACAAATAAATGCAAGAAAAGAGCCCCAAAGACATTTGAACATCAATAAAGGCAAAGGCACCCAGATATACAAAATTTTCACTATACAAAAAATAAGATCACAAAGGGGTAATGTAGAACAGAAAGATTAGTACAGTAGAAGTTAAATAAATAGAAGCTGAAATTATAGAATATTGCGAAGTGAAGGATTTAGTACAGAAATTACAACACAAGTTATACCACAGACCGATGGAACAATGAGTCCCCAAAGTAAGAAGAAACAGGTGGGGTGGGAGACATTTGAAGAAAAAAAACGGACTTGGGAAAGAAAGAGATTTAATATACTGCAATATTTATGCAAAGGAGAAAGAAAAACTAATCAATACAAAAAACAGCACCAAAGATATTTGAGGAGAAATATAGGCAAAGGCATCCAGATATGGAAAATTTTACAATACAAAAAGTAAGAAAACAAAGAGGGGAAGTAGAAAATGAACACAGTAATCAGGACCATTGACAGAAATGCATGTGACATAACAGATAGATTAATAACAGATACAGTCTTTCCACAAAAAACAACAACATAGAGCAATAAGGAAAAAGGAAGGAAGAATTGAAATGCTAACATGGAAGTACTGAATAAAGAAAACTATAGAGCAATTAGGACAAGAACTGTCACTGTTAGAAGAGTATGGAAGAGGGAACAGATAAAAATAATACTCAGAAAAATACACATGATAAAAGCAATGCACAGTGTCAGAACAGATCAGGATCTATTCTACACTATTGCAAATAACTAAAAATATCAGCAGAGGCAGAAAAAAACTTAGAAGATATGCAGATAAATATTAAGGAAAAGTGCAAAAATAAGCAATCCATTGATGACCAGAAAAAGTTTTACTAAGAACTGGAAACAAAACAAAAGGAATAGAAACATCACTGAAAAAAAAACAAACAAATAAAAAAAACAAAGAGAGAGAGAGAAAAAAGAAATGCACACATTTTCAAGAAATATCTACAAAGATCCTGTCGACCATAACAAAGATGCTGAATGGACAGAAGCAGTAAAATAAATGTACAGGATATGAAATGGGATAAAGTAACAGGCTGAGAAATTGTAACAAAATTAAGAAAAGCTCCAACTGGAAAACTCCAGGCCCAGATGCAGCACCTAACTTTTGGCTCTAAGTATTAACGCTTTTACATGAAGATTTAGCCCTGAGTAAGAGCTACTTATATGGACATCCAAAAGAGACACCACCCTGATTAATAACAGGAAAAACAATACTCCTACCTAAGATGAACCTGCAAGCTATCCTAAAAACTATAGACCAATAACTTGTCTCCCAATGATATATAAACTATGTGCTGGAATTGATGCTGGCAGAATTTTTAGTAATTTAGAAGAAAACTCAATCATGACAATAAAACAAGAGTAACAAAAGAAAGTCATATGGAACAGAATATAATTTGTTGTTAATAAAGTCACAATGGAGAATTGTGAAAAGGAGACAATTCAAAGTTTGGCATGGACAGATTAGAAAAAAAAGCATTCTACAATATCCCACATTCATGGATAAAGGAGTGCTAAGCCATGATAAAGGACAAATTATTATTCCAGGTTTAAAAAATCAGAGGGAAATTCCAGGGTGACTGTTTGTCACCACTGCTTTTTTGTCTTGCCCTTAACCCATTAAACTGTCTACCCAACAGATTAGGTCATGGTTACAATTTTGCTCCCTGAAAATAACAAAGCTCCTAAATGCTTCATCCCATGCATGGGTCCCTTAATTTTATCTATGGTATGATCCCAGTTATTTTCAGTATGGGTAATATATAATTATCGACCAAGGGATGATAAGGCCAATCTATAATCAAATGGGGTAAGTTAATTTGATCACAAAAAGAAAAATTGGCTAGGCTTAAAATAGACTGCAAGGACAACTAGCCTAGGGTAGCCTTGGGTAAACTGAGTACAAGTGTTACAGATACGGCATGTATGCAAAATAATTTTGACAAAATTGACCATTTGGGCACAGGAGAATAATATGTTGATAAATACATCAAAAACTAAGCATATGAGATTTGGGAGACATAAACTGAAAGGTGAATATTTAATACAGCACACAGTGATTGAAAATGTAGACTCATTTAAGGACCTGGGTAAATGGGTAGATTCAGCTATGAGTTTTTCTAATCATATCAACCAATTGGCTAATGATAGTTATAGAACTATAGGTTGTATAAAAAAGGTTTATAAAGTCTAGGAAATCAAACATAATGAAGTTATTGTTTGTTAGTTACATTAGATCCAAACTTGAATATGGAATAACAATATGGAAACCCTAGAGGAAAACAAGCATGAATAAACTGGAAAGAGTACAGTGGAAATATACTAAGGGCATCCATGGATGTGAAAATCTAAGTTATGAAAGACTAAAATATCTGAACTTGTACAGTGTCTCTTATAGATATTTAAGAGGAGATCTTATTCAGGTATATATGGCATTTAGGGACAACTACCTCTGGGAATGTTTGGGGTTATCAAAAAGTACTAGAGAATCGTCAGATAACCTATGTAGAAGATTCTATAGGAATGAGAAGTGTACTAATTGGTTCTCTGACAGAGTAGCTGAAGCTTGGAACAGACTACCAAATTGCATTAAGGCAAGTACTAGTTTAGATATTTTTAAGAATAGCCTGGACATTTATTATGAAAACAAGTGTTTTGGCATATTGGCAAGCTAGAAGGGCTTTATTGCCCGTGCTTGAAACATTTGTATGTATGTATGTATGTATGTAGTACATACCTATGAACCTATGAACCTATAAATCCCCATTCAGCATGAAACTCAAACACTGAACATCAGGCCTCCACCTGGAAGCACAGGGAAACCAGGAATTGAAGTTAGCAAGAGCTGCTCAAGTCCCACAAACACCGAAGTAGTAGAACTAGAGGTTTTTTTTTTTTTTTCAGAAAGAGGATGCTGCTGTAGTGTGGCAACATTGAATCAATATAGTCAACCATTCTCAGACAAGAACTACTTCCCTAAGGATGCTTTTCTAACATTATGCTCCAATAGCAGGAATGTAACATGCTTAGGTATTTTATTTCTCTGTTTGCTTATTTTTATTTTATTTACGTTTAATAACTAGTTCAGTGAGCTGATCCAAGGGCTGTTTCTGCTGTGATGCAGGTGTCAAAACACAAACCAATTTGCACATATGTAATACAAGCACATGAAATACGTTGTCATTCAGCTCAAAAAACTCTACCAATACAGGGCATATAAGAATCTTAAAATACACTTGCAATGACAGAGTTGAAACAAACCACGTAAGTCCAATGGAAAGAATAATTGCAAGCTGTACACAGTGTTGAGCATCTTGTGGTTTAACTTATCTACATTATTAATGGGAGCAGGAAAGACCACCTTCATGTATTTGAAATTGCAAACCCAACAGTGACTGATAAATCCCTGTATATGTTATTCCTGTGGGGGGCTATGACTGTAGTAGATGGGAAGGAAAGGCTACATGGTTATTAATAGCAAGCAGTGAGGAAGACAGAAGTAATAATGGCTATAGGAGTATGTGATAAGAAAAGAGATTATGAAAGAAAGAGGCAGAGGAGAGTAAGGGAGACAGAAGTGGAAGAAAGGAAAATTAGGGTAGAAATATAGTGGACATATAGACAATGTATTTACATATTCACATAGCTAGTGCAATCAGATTGACCTGCAGTAGCTACTTTAGGGGGAAGGAAACATCACTAGATGTTCATACGAGGAGTGTTCTCTATAAGAGTATTATTTTATCCAGATTACAGGAGCACTTGTAGTTTCTTTTAGGTACTTATCTAGTTTGCTTTTGAAAGCCTCTACACTATAGCTTGCCCTATTCTTTGTGTAAAGCTGCAGCAGCTCTCTGGAACAATTTTACTAAAACTTCTTTCTCTAATTGCTAGATTGAATGGAAGCCTCAATAATATGAATTTGTTATTATCTTAGTTTGATAATGAGTACTGTGAACATTTTATCTGTAGTTTAAAGTCAAGGAAGCGGTAATAGTTAATGAGCAGGAATTTGAAGGTGAGGCTGCATAAGAGGCTGGGTAGGTGTAGCAGTGGTGAGTAGGCATCGGCTTTGTAGCGTGAGATAAAGAGATACTCATAGCAAGGGGAGACATTTGTACATCTGCAGACTGAATTGGCAATAGACTGTATTAGGCTGCTGCTGTGAATAGAGTACCAGGTGACTAGCTTATGAAGTTGTACATGTTTAAATATTGCACTTCTGGCTTCTAGGATGAGGTGGCCAGACATAAAGTCTGTGGTTTTGATGACATTTTCCATGTGGTTCCTTAACGAAAGAGAGGACTCAGCTATTTATATTTTTGAACAGTATCAATGGCAGCATTATTGGGAGTAACAATTCTTGGGAACAGATGGATGAAAGTTTTTTAGATGTCCCAAGTGCCATGATAGCAGTTTTATTGTTATTTATTTTCTGCAGTCAATTATCTAATCTCAAATTTGTTGTCACCCTATGTGTTTAGGAGTATCTCAAGAACTTCAGCTCAAAAAAAATATTGTTTACTGGTCCTTTTTCAGCTCAGGAAGCCTCAGTCATCTGTAAATTATTTGAGATAATCCATTCTGTTCTCTAATTTATGAGTCTAAGCCATAAACTCTTTTAGATGGGATGACTGCTACACTACATGACTCATTATTTGATGACTATAGTTTTGGGCTCCTGATTACTCTAAGCTAATATTTTTTTTTTCTTTTTGTTTAAGATTGGCTACTTTTCTTTTACCTGATACATAAACCATAATGTTGGTCAGCAGATTGAGTGAATTCAGACAATCCTGATTAGAAATGGGCTAGTTTTTTGTTCATAGGTTCATAGGTTCATACTAGGCTATCTGCCCTAGGGCATTTATAAGCCTAGCCAGAGTGTGTTTGGCTTTCGCCACCCATTTTAAATTAATTTTGCTATGCCTTTTTTTGAGGTTAGTATACTGTGTCTCTGTCTAACAGTGACACAGAAGTGATAGCCGGGGTAAACCTACGATCTCCCATCCACTCATCAAGATTCCTGTTGAAGAGAGTCAATGTGGGACTCTGCCTAACCTGGACTGGGATTTTATTCCAGAGTGAAGGGAGCCTCTGGGTTATGAATCTGTCCCTCCAGCATGTCCTATTTATTTCAGTGCTGAGGTTCAAGTCTCTCGAGTGCTGGCTGCAATGGTCAATTGTGCTGGTTGCCAGGGCTATTTGTACTGGCTGTCGTATGTTCTTTGTAACCATAACAGCATGAACTTAAGAATTAAAACACTCCAGTTCACGTATACCAGTTCGAGAGTTTAGACAATTTTAATACTAACCTTCCTCTTTTGTTTAGTTTTGCACTCTTGAGACTCAACCAACTCCTCTGACTTCATTGCAAAGCAAGCACATTCCCATGAGCATTCCTTCCCCGTATGGTAATATATTTTATATACCTCTTCTCTGTCTACTTACAGGCATGCACTCCAGCAAAAAAAAAAAAAAACAATTCAGGTTATCTTTATGTGAGATGCAATTCTTAATACAGAAATGTGAATAGCATGTTTACCAAATGAAGTAAAACCTTTTCCTTAAACACCTTCAGGAATTATGTATTTATTTGTGTATGTATTTATTGTTGAGGAATACTTTGCCCCAACATCATGATGAGCATAAGCTCTCATAGCAAAATTACCAGTTTGCTCCTCATGACTGTGTGGGGGGGGGAATAAACTGGAAGAGGAAATCATTAAGGCAGCCATTGTGGTGATGTGGGCTTTCTCCCTTAATCACAACCCCCTTTACTGTGCCCATCCAGCAATAACACATGTGTTGGATGCACAGTTTGGATCAACTCTGCACTGCCCCACATTTTGGATTGGGGCTGATGTCAGGATGACAGCCCAAAAATGAAATACATTTTGTGTTGGGTTCCCCAATCTCCATCACAGAGAGACATCTTGCATTGGGTTCCCCAATCTCCATCAGGGAGAGACATATTGTATGGAGTTCCTCACTCTCTATCACGGAGAGGCATCTTGCATTGGGCTCCCCAATCTCCATCAGGGAGAGACATATTATGTTGGGTTCCCCGCTCTCCATCAGGGAGAGATATACTGTGTTCAGTTCCCCAGTCTCCATCAAGGAGAGACACATTGTGGTGGGTTCCCCAGTGTCCATCAGGGAAAGCAAGCCAATGCACATGTGCCCCTGGAGGTCCATATTACCAGACCAAAAACCCATTTCAGTGAACACCACAAGACCGACACATATAGCGCAAACCGCAAATATACCAAACCCCCTAAACCGCGAATTTTCAAATCTTGAACCATCATAGTTAGCCAACGCCAAGGTGTGCTACATACTACATACCCAAACATAATAAATCAAACACATACATACACTAACCAAACCCTACTTCTAACCCTGCACTAAACTTTACATACATTACTATCTATGCACTTACCTTAACCCACACCCTAACCTTAAGGTCTGTAACTATCATACACTTACCCTATAGACATATACCCAAACAAAACAAATAATCCACACACATACACTTAACAACACCTTACTTCTAACCCTACACTAAACCTTCCATACATTACCTATCTATGCACTTACCTTAACCCGCACCCTAACCCTAAGGTCCATAACTATTGCACACTTACCTTATGGAGCTATACCGCAGATGGGCCAACCATGATACTTCGACATTTTGTGTTTCGTGGTTTAGGATGTTCATCGTTACCGTAGTTTGCACTATACATGTTGGTCTTGTAGTATTCGCTGAAACGGGTTTTCGATCTGGTAATATAGACCCCCCTCCTGGCACTCCCTACTGTCATGGAGTGATATGCCTGTCCTCCACCTGCCTTGCAATCCCAGACCTGAGCTGGTAATCAAACCAAGGTTGTATGGTCTATAATCAGGGCTCCTTCCCTCTCTGCCCCTGGTACAGGCATCAGTGATTGCTATTTGAGTCATCCCATTTCACTTTTAATCTAATAACTATAACAACCATTTCCTCCAAGTGGGTCATTTTATGAAATCCATTGTTATGATATATATAAAATAAATATAAACAATCCTCTACATAAGAATTCCATAAAATCTCCCACTTGGAAGAAATTTTATTTTCCTGTATTAGAATGGTTTTCAGGGATCTCAAAGGTGGGCAGTGGGAGACATTTTGGAATATAAAGAGCGGGCGGTGCAGTGGTGCAGTGGTTAAGGCTGTCGCCTTACAGCAAGAGGCTTTCCAGTTCGATTCTCGGCTGGGGTGCCTTCTGTGTGGAGTTTGCATGTTCTCCCTGTGTTCGCGTGGGTTTCCTCCGGGTACTCCGGTTTCCTCCCACATTCTAAAGACATGCTTCTGGAGCATTTCTCCCCAGGCCTCCACTGAAAACAGGATCTGTGGAACCTAGACAGACTTTCCTGGTCAACAAATGATAGATAAATAAAATAAAATAAAAAATATTGTTGTAGATAAAATTGGATTCTGCCAGCCAAACTGAGTTGAATGATTACCTACTACTGGTTCCAGTGCATAGATTATGCTCAAAGCAGTTATAAATGTTTTTTACAATATGACAAATTTTTGTTTTTAAAATGTGAATTTTATATAAGTTGATTTTTTTTTTAATTTGTTGCCAATAATGGACTCACACTGTAATGTTTTATAGAATTACTATGCTTTGCTTCCAAATGCCATTCATTGTATCTTAATTTACACATTGTATTGTTTTTATTTTAGAATTTATTGGTATGTAATCAGCATTTATAATATTACAGAGCATAATGATGTAACGATCTTTTTCTTAACTATTTTAAATTTGATCAATCGGTTTTACTTTTCTTTTGAAGCTGCTTTTTGTTGTTACATTATGGGTTATATATTGAATGGCTTCTTTAAATGCGTTAGCTTGTGACCTATGATATGTTTTTTAATAGTGGGCATCATGCCATAAATTACTTCTGATGAAGTCCTGCATTGTTTTGTGGATTGTATGTGTAAGAAAATGGATAGTTTTATCTTTTTGTACTTGACTCCATCCCTGTCTGTTATCAGCAACTCTTTTGTGCTTGCTTATTGGTAATATTTGCCAGTAGTTGCCGTCTTCCTGGAATTGTTGTTGTCAGATACTTTTGGCAGTCGTGTTAACCTTATATTAACTCTACAAGTTCAGATTTTGAGTTTTCATACAATACTCATCATAAAGTCTTTTTGGGTCTTCAAGTCTTACGCTGAACAATTTATGCTACAGAGCGAGGCCATGGAACACTCTGTGGGAATGTCAAGCTAACAGTCATATTAGCCATTTTTATCTAGGTATACTGCCTGATAATGTAGGCTACTATTCAAAATGTAGTGTGTATGAAAACTGTGGGCGTTAAGTTAAATGTACTTTTCGCCCACATTCTGCAGGCAGAAAAATAAAAAAGATATTGGCACAATATTAGTTGTTATTCATGTCTTTGCTGCCTGATGTTTTTGAAGAAGGGAGAATTCTCAGACTAGTTAACTGGATGATAAGTGTCATTATGTCGAAGAAACACCAGACTGGACAGATATGTATATATTGCTTCCTGTTAAAAAACGCAATTGTTACGAAGCACCAGCCATTATGCTAATGTTTCTGTGCATCAGTGTATCTTTTGTATGTCTTTGTTTCTGTTATAGTCTGGTCAATAGTCTGTTTCATGCACAGCACTTGTCAGTGTATGTAAGGCCTAAGATTGTCATATGTTACAGACTCACTTGCAGTTCCTGACTTTCCTATGTATTGTTCTGTATTACAGAATTAATAATTTGTTGAAATGTCATCTCACATAGTACTAGCCACAAAGATCCAGACCAAACCTCTTTATTCCTTGTTTGGAGGAATGTTCCTATTTTCAGGCCTGATTTTCCCCTGCACATGATGTACTTCCCTTTTTTCAGGCTTCATTTAACCCTTCACCCCATTTTTCTAAATCTACCATCATCAAATATGTTTTTTCAAGCTGTTTCATACATAGAAAACCACACTACATGACCAACATATTAGTGGCAACAATAATTTAAAGAAAGTGAACACCCACAAAAACAGAAGTGACATGGGGACGGGCCATCATTTTGGTGAATTAGATCATGTCACAGAGATGTTGCAGAGATATGAATGAGCCATTCTGTACAGGAGGGACAGTGAGAAGAGAATTTTTATTTATTTTATAAATGTTATTTATTACATTTCATTAAGTACTAAGAATTATGTGAGAATATAAATATATGCAGTACACAATTTCAAAAATTGGGTCAAAGTTAATTTTATTATACAGTGGCTGTTCTTATTTTAATAAGAAGAAACACATAAATTGTTCACTGCAATCCTGTTCATGGGTCAGTCTCATGAATTTCTAAATATTTATCATTTGCCTTACTGTCAGGTTAAGTTTTATGCACATATTTCAAAAAATGTAAAGTTCTTAATCTGGATGTCATGGTATATTTACAATGCAGAATCCAATTTTCTAAATGCAGTGAAGACTTCAGCAATTCTAAATTCAATTCACATTTTAATCAAGTCCTCAGAATGACCTATAACAAGATCTATATGTAATACCTTTTGTATTTCTAATAAATATTATTTTCTTTGTGAATCTTCTGTCAGGAGGTGATATGCCAAACCTATTCTTCAGTTCTTTTCTTAATTCATTTCAGAATGAATTTGTTTCTCTTGTAAGTGATCTATTTGCTCCGTATTAATATGGTACTAACAGCTGTATAAGATACAGCTGAAGTAGTCAGCAAACCTTAAGTTTCAGTCTGTCACTCATGTTTTTGTGTGTGGTGAAGCAATGGGACAAATACATAGAAAATAAAGGGATGTAACTAATTAGTTATCAAAATCAATTGCGTAACTTTATTTGGGTTTGTTGGCATTTATTTTATATCACATTTTTGAATAATTCAAGATTTATATAAATTTAGACATTCATGAAGACACAGCTCTTATTTATTTTAATTTGTTAACTGAGAGAGGGGTTGGGAGGGTGGCCTAATGGTTAAGGTGTTTGCCTTACAAACACAAGGTGCAGGGTATGAATTTCACAAGGGATAATTGGCTAAGCTTAAAATGACTTGCAAGGGCAGTTAGCTTAGTACTAATCTATGAACCTATGAACCTATGAGACTGAGTACTCAGTGTGTGTGCGTGTGTGTGTGTGTGTGTGTGTGTGTGTGTGTGTGCGTGCGTGGGTGTGTGGGGGGGGTGTCTGTTCCATCTGTACTACTGAATTGTGTATGTTTTTCATTCTAAAGCCCTTACTTGTTCTCTATTTACAGTGCAAGCACACTACCCTTGATGTTGCACCCCTTTTTTGTATCACTTTCCACATATGCTAATAGTGCTCTTGGAATACATTTACGCTCTGCCTTAGTGTTACTCCTCCTTTTTATTTTGTTCTGCTATACATTGTATGCTTCTCACTGCACCATGGAGATGGGGGAAGGGGTACTGAATTGTTGCTCACTATACTCTATGTTTCACTGTGTGGCATCATCACCACATACACAGAGTTTAGGAACTGTGCAACTACCCACACTGTATCTAAGATGTGCTGCAGTCTGTGACTACCCACACTGCATCTGCAGTCTGTGACTACCCACACTGCATCTAAGATGTGCTGCAGTCTGTGACTACCCACACTGCATCTGCAGTCTGTGACTACCCTCACTGCATCTAAGATGTGCTGCTGTCTGTGACTATCCACACTGCATCTGCAGTCTGTGACTACCCACACTGCATCTAAGATGTGCTGCAGTCTGTGACCACCCACACTGCATTTAAGACTTGCTGCAGTCTGTGACTACCCACACTGCATCTGCAGTCTGTGACTACCCACACTGCATCTAAGATGTGCTGCTGTCTGTGACTACCCACACTGCATCTGCAGTCTGTGACTACACACACTGCATCTAAGATGTGCTTCAGTCTGTAACTACCTACACTGCATCTACAGTCTGTGACTACCCACACTGCATCTAAGATGTGCTGCAGTCTATGACCACCCACACTGCATCTAAGATGTGCTGCAGTCTGTGACTATCCACACAGCATCTAAGATGTGCTGCAGTCTGTGACCACCCACAGTAAATCTAAGATGTGCTGCAGTCTGTGACTACCCACACTGCATCTAAGATGTGCTGCAGTCTGTGACCACCCACACTGCATCTGCAATCTGTGACTACCCCACACTGCATCTAAGACATACTGCAATCTGTGACTACCCGCACTGTATCTAAGACGTGCTGCAGTCTCTGACTACCCACACTGCATCTAAGATGTGCTGCAGTGTGTGACTACCCATACTGCATCTAAGACACGCTGCAGTCTGTGACTACCCACATTGCATCTGCAGTCTGTGACTACCCACACTGCATCTAAGATGTGCTGCTGTCTCTGACTACCCACAGTGCATCTAAGATGTCCTGCAGTCTGTGACTACCCACACTACATCTAAGACGTGCTGCAGTCTGTGACTACCCACACTGTATCTAAGATGTCCTGTAGTCTGTGACTACCCACACTGCAGCTAAGATGTGCTGCAGTCTGTGACTACCCACACTGCATCTAAGATGTCCTGCAGTCTGTGACTACCCACACTGCATCTAAGATGTCCTGTAGTCTGTGACTACCCACACTACATCTAAGACATGCTGCAGTCTGTGACTATCCACACTGCATCTAAGATGTCCTGTAGTCTGTGACTACCCACACTGCATCTAAGATGTGCTGCAGTCTGTGACTACCCACACTGCATCTAAGATGTCCTGCAGTCTGTGACTACCCATACTGCAACTAGGATGCGCTGCAGTCTGAGACTGGTATTCAAAACAGACGGGGGTCTATTAAATAAACTACCCATTGCAACCAGCAGAAGGAAACTGAAGAATATTATATGCAGCACACATTGTATTACATTTATTTTTACTTGGATCATATAAAGCAAATTGAATTTCACTGCATAAATTAAAATATAAGCAAACAAATCCATAAAGGATAAGAAGAACTTTAAGCCAAAGCATTTCATACTTTTATGTACATTTGAACAATAGACTGAAGACAACATTTTAAGTAGTTCTGTATATGAAACGTTAGCTCTAAGAATTACTGACTTTTTAATTTCTTAAAAGGAAAGGGACATGGAAAATAATTGTGGCTTCAAGTTTCTCTTTGCCTATGATGAGCAATAAACAACAAAACTGCTCACAGTTGAACCAGGCTGTATATGTTCCAACCACCAAAAAAAGGCAGTATAAAACCTTGCAGATAAATACATTTCAGTTGTATCTATTCAGACCAGTTAGAACATCCAGAATACGAAATACCAAAGTCCAAAATATGGAAAAAAGCCCCAAAATGAGTCCAAATGCGATGAATAAAAAGCTCTTTATTAGGATCCAAAAGTGGTGAGCGCTTTCGCTAACAAGCTTTATCAAACCCAAAACCAGCAGAAAAGAAACAGGGTTATATAGTGTAAGCAATTAAAACAATAAAACAATTAAACAATCAGACTTAGGTTAAACCTATAAGAAACCTTAAAGGCATAACATACTTATAAAATAATTACAAAATATAAAATAGCCTATACAGAAACCTAAACACCCTAATATAGACTTACAGTTTAGGGCAATCACTATATAAATAAATAAAAAAATATATATATAAAAATAAGGATATAAATGCATTAACAAAGTATGAAATATGTGCAAACAACATAAAATCAAAGAATCAGAAGTGTCTAAAATACATCACTTGGTCAATACTCTACATCTTCTGTTCTTAAGTGCAGGTTTAAGTGGTATTCTATCATTTAGACCTGGATGTACATGAGCTTGAAGTTTAACTATCCAGGTTGTTTCTACCTCCTCAGTATGATTAGCAACATCACCTCCTCTAATACTAGGAATATTGACATATAGGACGGAGAAAGTAAAAGTATGCTCAGCTCCATTTTGTAAAACATGCTTGGATAAGGCATTAACAACAGATTTGATACGTATCTGATAAAGATGTTCTCTTATCCTATCTTTCTACCTCCTGTCAGTCTTACCTATATAAAATGAGGTACAGTGAGTGCAGATGGCAATATAGACAACATGCCTAGTGTCGCACGTTGCATTAACTTTAAATGAAAACACATGATGTGTGACTGGGTGTACAAAAATATTAGAGTTGGTAATAAAACTGCAGTAGTTGTATGTACCACACGGCTTGGTACCTTCAAAAGAAGGTAATTCCTTGCTAGATGTCAAAGTAGTGTAACATAACAACCTATGCAAATTTTTCTTATTCTTAAAAACATAATGTGGTTGTTCACCTATAAGATCCCTTATCATCGGATCTAACGTAAGTACAGGCCAGTGTTTATGAATAATATCCTTAATAGATTGAATATCTTGTGTATAAAAAAGAGACAATTTATGTGTTTGTGCTCTAATAGAAGAGGTATCATTCCCTCTAAAACTACCATAGGATGAAACTCCTGCTTCAGAGAAAATAGGGCAGGCTCTATCATCTCTGATGCTCCTAACATGTGTAAAAGCTTCCTCTATTTCAGCTTGTCTATAATTCCTAGCTCTTAACCTATAACCTAGGCTGTGAAGCTCTTTCTCAAACTTGGTTGTGAATGGATTAAGCCTAGAAACCCTGATACCTTGCCCTCTAACAATGTTTGAGAAAACATGTCTGGGGTGCATACTGTCCCTATATAACAAGGTGTTTTTATAACAGGACTTCCTATGCACCCCAGTGCTAAAATCACCATTTGGTAGGCGCCCGATTAAAACATCTAAGAAAGAAATATTACTATCAGAATAAATCATAGTAAATTTTAAAAAAGGCGTCAAACTATTAACCTGCTCTTCAAAACTCTTTAACTCAGCTAGACTACCTGTCCATAAAAGAAACAAATCATCGACAAATCTCCTATAGAAAGGAACATATTTCTGGAAAGAAACTAAATCAAAAAGCTTATGCTTCTCCCAATGGGCCATAACTAGATTGTTTATTGCTCATTAGTCTGGCCCTGTCTCTGCTCACGGCTGCTTTACTGCTGTTGGTGTCTGTTTTTATTATTGTTTGTTACTTTGACCTGTTGCACCACGGTGGTACCATGGCTGATAGAAAAAGAAAAATTTGCATAGGTTGTTATGTTACACTACTTTGACATCTAGCAAGGAATTACCTTCTTTTGAAGGTACCAAGCCGTGTGGTACATACAACTACTGCAGTTTTATTACCAACTCTAATATGTTTGTACACCCAGTCACACATCATGTGTTTTCATTTAAAGTTAATGCAACTTGCAACACTAGGCATGTTGTCTATATTGCCATCTGCACTCACTGTACCTCATTTTATATAGGTAAGACTGACAGGAGGTAGAAAGATAGGATAAGAGAACATCTTTATCAGATACGTATCAAATCTGTTGTTAATGCCTTATCCAAGCATGCTTTACAAAATGGAGCTGAGCATACTTTTACTTTCTCCGTCCTATATGTCAATATTCCTAGTATTAGAGGAGGTGATGTTGCTAATCATACTGAGGAGGTAGAAACAACCTGGATAGTTAAACTTCAAGCTCATGTACATCCAGGTCTAAATGATAGAATACCACTTAAACCTGCACTTAAGAACAGAAGATGTAGAGTATTGACCAAGTGATGTATTTTACACTTCTGATTCTTTGATTTTATGTTGTTTGCACATATTTCATACTTTGTTAATGCATTTATATCTTTATTTTTATATATTTTTTATTTTTTATTTATTTATATAGTGATTGCCCTAAATTGTTAAGTCTATATTAGGGTGTTTAGGTTTCTGTATAGGCTATTTTATATTTTGTAATTATTTTATAAGTATGTTACGCCTTTAAGGTTTCTTATAGGTTTAACCTAAGTCTGATTGTTTAATTGTTTTATTGTTTTAATTGCTTACACTATATAACCCTGTTTCTTTTCTGCTGGTTTTGGGTTTGATAAAGCTTGTTAGCGAAAGTGCTCACCACTTTTGGATCCTAATAAAGAGCTTTTTATTCATCGCATTTGGACTCGTTTTGGGGCTTTTTTCCATATTTTGGACTTTGGTATTTCGTATTCTGGATGTTCTAACTGGTCTGAATAGGCACAACTGAAATTTATTTATCTGCAAGGTTTTATACTGCCTTTTTGTGGTGGTTGGAACATATACAGCCTGGTTCAACTGTGAGCAGTTTTGTTGTTTATTGCTCATTAGTCTGGCCCTGTCACTGCTCACGGCTGCTTTACTGCTGTTGGTGTCTATTTTTATTATTGTTTGTTTTCCTCTTTGCCTATGTCATATAAAACAAAATAGTTACTAAAAATAAGCAATGGTGAACCTTATGCAAAAGCAAGTGAATTGTAGAATTAATCATTTCAATTAAATATAACTTTTCACATTCTTTTATATAAATACTATGATATATAAGATACAATGAGCCACTCATGAACTTAAAAAAATGGAATAGTAAACAAATGTCAGCTCCTATGTAACAATGCTGCTACATTCATATTAAATCAGAAGATCATCATCAGAAACAGGCAAAAGCAAAACTTTCTCCAACTATAATTTTAACCTGACTACTTAAATATATATTTATGAAACAATTAGAGGAAAATGAAAAAAAAGAAAGAAAAGACGACTTGCTTCCACTCCAAATTGGTGAATTAGGGATAAATAAGTAGTCCCTATCTTGTTTTTATTTATTTTTTTTTAACGTGGTAAATGTTTGGCAACAAAAATTGTCTCTAAGAATCTAAATCTCCCAGATGTCTGGTATATGTGAGGTGGCCGATGTCTGGATTAGCAGTGGCTTTAGCCCAGCAGCCTGTGTTAATGACCTTTTTGGACATCTGTACCAGTGGAGTAGATACACACAGTGCCTGACATAATACCAGATCAGTGACAAGTCCATTGCAGACCATTTCTTTGTGGACAGATAGACTGCAATGGACCTTGTTAACCTGTCAGGCACACAAGTGGAAACATGGAGGATGTGATGTAAGCTAATTCCTGAGGATAATAAAGTAGGTGTTACTTTAATTTTATTAGCCACAGCCACAGGGTCATTTCAACAGCCTATGGTGCCATGTCACCATCACAAATCCTGAACCATTTACTTTGCTATGCTGCAGCAAGTGAAAGAGCATACCTTGTTCTCCAAAACTGCAGAGGAACAAAAACTTTGAGAGCATTTTACAAAAAAGCCCATTTCACTTAGGTCCCTGGAGCTATATATTGTACACATATTCTCATCAAGACCTTACCTTGACCAGAGGGACTACAATACATCAGCCAGAATGGTTTCTACTCCATTTACTGCCAACTGGTCTGCAATATGCAGGGCTTTATTTATAATGTGCCTTTGCACCACCTGTGCAGTTCCCTTGATCCTTACGTCTGGTACATATAGGTTCATAGGTTCAATGGTTAGTACTAGGCTAACTGCCCTTGCGAGCCATTGTAAGCCTAGGCAATTATCCCTTGTGAGACTCAAACCCTGCACCTTGCGTTTGTAAGGCAAACACCTTAACTATGTTATGACAGTGTTTCCTAGGGGTACCCTACAGGTGGATAAAAACTGAACTCGATCTTTAGTTGCCCTTGTTCAGACCACTGTTGATTGGTGTACCTCCTTAGAAAATCACTGTCAGTGAGTTCTACATGCAATGATCCCCTTTATGGAGGAATTTCCCCATTCTATGTCTTGGTGCAACCATGGTGTTGGTACATATAGGTTTTGTGAATGCTGATGTCATGCCATCTGCACTGGGAGATGTGGGGTAGGTTGATACCCCACCCCTGCAAAAACACTTAAAAAGTGATTTTTGGCTTTTTTTTGGCAAATGTAGTTTGGGCATGCCAGGCCTCATAGCATTCACTTTATCCACTCATAGAAGAAGTGTTTCCCATGAGGTGAATTCCCACATGGTTATCTTGCTGGTAGATATATACACAGGCTAAATAAACAACTTGATATCCACAGGCACCATGCAAGGCAGGCCAAATATATACATATTCAGACAAACATCATTACATTTGTTGTTAATGGATTGATAGATTTATAGGCCGTTGCTAGGCAAATGATTGGGACTATCATTTGCAGCCTGTCCAATACAAGCTGTACTTCTTACTATACTTTCCCTGAGTGTTTGAGGAGAAATGGTTTGAAACTGAAGAGGGTAAGCCAACTACTTTGTTTAATATGGGGGCCTATACCAAAGGAGAATTATTCTTTGAGTGAGGTTGCAGGTTCAGTTTATGTCATGGTGAAGGTTAAAATCTTTAATACTGGTGTTTATGTTGTTGCCATGTATGCAAATATGAAGGAGTTTACTCAGAATAGGATCATGTGAGGCTCTGTAGGCCAGGTGGAGGTCACCCCTTCAGACTGTGTTACAGACAGAGAAGAGGCACAGAATTGCAAGTCATTCTGCATACATAGTAGCACTCAGGCCATTGATTTTCTTCATGAGGAAATGCTGGGTCTTTCAAGTTGGGTCATATTTATGGACAGGTCCATGATGAAAGGAACAGTCTATTCAATCACAGGTCTATTACAGGAGAAGTAAAGTGGCAAGATGACATTCCTGGACCCTAAGTAAATATACTTAGTAATCAGAATGGCTAAATAGAAGGACACCCTACCAAGCATGGGTGCAGGGTGGTCAAAGGAGAGCTCACCGAGAACAAATCTTCCCAGGCCTCTGATAACTGCATTTGTTTTAGGGGATCCCATTAATGTGCGAGGACAAAGGGTCTTTTTGTTTGCCAAAAGAATTGGCATTTAGCATGAGACCATTGTTGTGGTGGCATTTGTTTGAGAATGTTATACTCTCTTATAGAATCTGGGAGTCCTCAGAGGAATTGATGGTCACCCCAAGTAAACAGTCATTGCCAAACTTTGCTAGATAGAGGCCCTCAGTATTGGGTTTGATGTCAGAGAAGTAAATAACACACAGCAGCATCCCCAGTACCAAACCCCTAAGAACACCAGTAGTAATTAACCTTTTAATGGAGAATGTGCACACAATCCTAATGTGTTGGGTTTTTACTAAGTGTTTACATTTGGTTTGATAAGTTCATCTATAACAACTGAGTGAGGAATGATATTGAAAGCATAGGCTATATCAGTGTTAGTTCAATATGCAGATTTGCATTCATCTAACATTTTTAAAGAAATTCACCATATTAAGCTGACAGGACCTATCCTTCATAAACCCAAACTAATTTAGGTCAGGGGATTTAGGCTGCCAATGTCCATGCTTATGATGTCCGTAATGGCACATTCCCCTGTTTTACAGGTAAGACTTGTCAGGCTTATGGGCCTATAGTTACCAGGATCAGTGGCAGAGTGTTCCTTGTGTAGTGGGAATGACCACTGCAATTCTTTAAGCTTCAAGCACAAAGCCAGAAGAAAGGCTGAGGTTAAACAGATTTTGGAGTAAGTTAGTAAGATAGTGCTTCATAGTGGCAAGTAAGCACCTTGGACCATTGTTAGGTGACATTAAGCTAATATTTTTCACTTCTGAGACAGTCTTTTGTTATGGAAAGGGGAAAATATCTCAGTGCAGTAAGTGACATGAGAATGTAACCTCTTTACAAATAGAGCAGTGTTTACTGTTACATCTTCAAGGGAAAGGGGACTCTGAAATTCCTCACATCATCACATAGCTGAAGTAAATTTACCTTTGACTACTCTTTGAAGAGGTTTTATGAGCATTTTAGGCTCTAATAGTGACATCCACTTCTTGTTGGTTGGACCTGCAGAACATAATGGTAATATCTTTGTAGTGATGAAGTCCATTACATCTGACACTCATATCGGAATTTATAGTCTGGTCTAGTTTGTTTACATTAATGAAGCACTAAGTATATTTATTTATAGCATTGCAAGAATTCCAGGTATTAGATGCATAATTAAAATTCTCAGGTGTAGTAGTGTGTTGACAGTTAAAGACTCTGGCTTATTTGTGGGTGACAAAGAGGACGTTCTGTAGGTGATCAGAAAGTGGTAAGTAGTAGTATGTAAAGTTACCAAAATGTGAAAGGAAGTCATGCTCATTCCCCAACTGTTTTTTTTCTAGAAGTGAATGAGATGAGGGGGTTTATGGACACAACATCACCATTACTGGTTACACCCTCAAAAGGGACTCTGAATGTGCAGAGAGCACTGACCCAGATAGGGAAACTGCATTATTATGGGAATCGTGTTTCAGTATGGAGGCAGATGTCTGTATTTTATGGGTCTATATTAGAACATAAGTGTTAAAACATCGAATGTTCTAATATCGACCCCTATTCAGCAAACGCTTGAAATAGCGAAGCTGCAGAACACCAAATATTTTCCTAGGGAAAGTATTTGGTGGGCCATTTCTGCAGCTTCGCTATTTCCTCAACTGTGGTGCAAAGGTGACGGACCGGGTTAAGGTAAATATGCGAACGGACCGAGGTAAGGTGAGTGTGCGATAGTTAGGGACCTTAGGGTTAGGGAGTGGGTAAGGTGAGTGTGCGATAGTTAGGGACCTTAGGGTTAGGGAGCAGGTAAGGTGAGTGTGCAATAGCTAGGGATCTTAGGGTTAGGGAGTGGGTAAGGTGAGTGTGCGTTAATTAGGGACCTTAGGGTTAGGGAGCGAGTAAGATGAGTGTGCGATAGTTAGGGACCTTAGGGTTAGGGAGCGAGTAAGGTGAGTGTGCATTAGTTAGGGACCTTAGGGTTAGGGTTGGGTTAAGGTAAGTGGATAGCTAGTAGTGTATGTACAGTTTAATGTAGGGTTTTGTGAAGTGTGTATGTGTGGATTATGTATTTTGGTGTGCTTGTGCTGTGTATGTGTTTTCTTGGAACAGCAAATGTTTTCCTTTGGAAAAAATTTGTTGTTCTGAGCATTCGAGTAAATCACATTTCGAGAGACCAAGGTCAAGCTTATGGTATTCGATATTTTGGAATTTTGATAATGTGATATAGACCCACATTTTATAACCTTAGGAAGGCTTCTAAGGCAGGCAGTTTATTATTTAGGCTTCTGGCAGTGATTGGTAAAGTCACCCATCTTTTGTTTATACAGACGCATCATTCTTAGTGAAGATTGGATACTGCCACCTTTGGATATATATATATATATATTCTGAGAGCTTGATCATGTCTCTGTTCATATAATCCATGGATGTATGTCTCAAATCATTCTCACCCACATGAACAATGACCAAGTCACAGGTGTTCTTTGGCAAAAGGGATTTGCGAGTCACAGCTTTCCACCATATTCTGCATCCTGAGTGTCAGCTCACCTTCAAACTACCTTTGCCAAACCAGGTGAGTAGTGTACTTGTGTACCTTACTATGGAGTCACATATGACTAGAAAATATCTTTGGTTTGTCTGACCGATGATGTCTTTAGGTTGGTATGATGAACTGTCTGAGTATGGTCTGTGATAAGGAGTCATTAAAGTGTTGTTACATCAGGTTCCATTATGTTGATGAGGCATCTGATCATTGGGCTTTTGCCAGAGAGGCATCCAAAGCTTGGGATGGGCCTACTTAATTAGAGTATAAGAAGGCATAACTTTAAAGGAGTAGTGTGAGGGCTCTAGGTGGATGTGAACGTTGATAGCCTCTTTTCTACTCTGTATATGTTTAGATGAGAAGTTAAGAAGGTAGAAGTAAACGGTTGTTGGTGAACATCAAATAGTTGGAGCACTGCCTTAGGATAACTGGTGTTCATAGGCTGGCAAAAGATGGTGAGGATGTGGCCTGATGACCCATGATTTCAGAATACAGTAAGTTGATTATACTTTGTGTATATTAGGCTGACTAACTGAATTTAATTATATTATGTTAACTTAGGATCTAGCAGAGGGGACAGCAGGACATTGAAACTACATGTGAAAGTGGTAGTATGGTCCCTCCTTGCATATGCAGATCCATACTCTGTACCCCCAAGTTAGAATAGGAGGAGCAGCAGAATTAAAAGGAGTGGTCAAGGAGTCACTTGGCGTGGTATAGTGGTCTTAACTTGGTAAGGTAAAGGACATGGCAGCTTAGTCTAGAATTTTGTCTCTTAGCAATGCAAAACCCGGGTGGGATTACTGTGATGATGGGGGGTGTAGGGTCACTAAATTTAAAGCCCCAGTTTAGTTCCAAGAATGTATGCCTTCTAAAGTGCACTGTGCCAAGCTGCTACATGATGATGATGATGCATAGCTCTGTGAACCTAACCAAGTGCAGCACAGAGACAACACATCACATCAATTTCAAATAAACACGACCAAAAGAGCCAGATAGAAACTGCTTCACTTCTCTTTGGGTTTGGGATTTTGCCCTGGACAAAGCTGAATTCTTTTCTCTCATAAAATATTTGTTCATTTTCTTTACCAGTTAGGTATTTTTCTAATTCTATGTCACCAGTATAAAGACAATAAATAATGTCCAATGATGTGCACTACGACAGACAGGCTAAATAGATAATGTCCCAGTATAGATCCCCCAGGCACCTTTCATCTTACAGCATGTTCTATTTGCCATGTCCTCTCTCTTAACCATTCTCAAATTCAATTCATTAAAGTTGTAGATAAACCTGTCTTAGGCAGTTTCTACATCAGCCCGTTGTGTTCTACCCCATCAGATGCAGATGGGAAGACATTAAAGACCACATTCAATTGTATTTATGTTCAATTACTATAAAGATGCTAAAAATGTTTACACGTAAGTGTGAGCTTGGCCCGCATGCACATATGTAGATGGATATTACACATACCTTGTTTGTGTCTTTCGGCTTTTCCCGGTTAGGGGTCGCCACAGCGGAACTCCGGTCTGCTAATGATTGGTAGTTGATTTTTATGTGCCGAGTTACCAGCCCTGATGCATAACCTTCAACGAAGGTATGCCCATTCACGCATGTCTCTACGCAGAAGACGCTCTAGCTGAGAATCAAACCAGAAAGCATCTTACTGTGAGGTGACAACGCTACCGCAGCACCACCACCGCGGGTCATATTACACATACCTAACAGTTCTAATTCTGTAAGTAGGGCTACTAATACTAGGAGCGCCAGTTCTTTGGTGGGTCTGAAATTATTTAGGTAATGACATGCACATTGGGTCTTATAGATAGATCTTCTTACCTTACCTTTCTCCAGCCCTTGTTTTCTATATATGAAAATTGGACTGAAAATTATCCTTCCCTTCACTCTGTAATTTCTTTTTGCTGCCCATGTGTTTCCTCTGCTTATCTACAGCATTTTCACACAGTTTATATAATAAACAGGTAGGGCACTTTGCCGTGTATACTCACAGAGGTCTGTTTATGGTCACTATGATAAGATGCATTAACTTGGCCATGCTAGTTTGCCTGCCTTGTAAGTCGAATTAAGCTGGTCATGCACCCCAGCTGTACCACTGCTCCACTTTTGAATGACCTAGCATTTCTTGTTCCATTACACGGTCCTTTATTCAACTTGCTGGTGCTAATAATACATGTCTTGTTAGATATTTGGCTCTTCATGCAGCTACCTGTCTGGAAATTAGCTCTGCATTGGGGCACTTGCCATTGAATCCCCACCATTTTTGTGACAAATTATTATTAAAGAAACACAAACTATAGTCTATAGATCTGTGAATAAAAAAGTCATGTAATCCTTATCCATTTTTCTAGGTAGTAGTAGCTAATGCTTATTTCTTTAGGCATGTTGGAAATCTCATCAGTAAATATATGCAATTACACTTAACAAATGGCAAACATACAAGTGCAGTGAGGCACAGCTTTCATTTTAGGACATTTTAATCAAACATCAAAAGTTTTCGGAGCTGCCTCGACTGCTATTGCACTTATCATCAGGATTCTGTTGTTGATTATACTCATTAGGGTTTGCAACATGCTAAATACACATCTGCAGTTCCTTGAATATTTTATAATCCCTCAAGTAATCAAAAATGCAACTCCATCGTGAATAGGTACAAGGTTAAGTCAAGGGAATCCTATATGGTGTTGCAGAAGATCGCTACAGATATTTTTGTTTTATAAAACAAGGCATCTGGGTAAAGTCTATTAAAAGATTAAGACATAACTCACTGAAATATGCAGCTCTACTCTTAATAAACCAGCATTAGCATTGCTGAAAAAAATCACAGACTTGTTAAAGTGCTTCTGATTGATTATAATCAATTATTTAAAAATTAATTACAAAAGTAATTATGAATAAAATCAATTATTTTTCAGCAGTGACAAGCAACACTTTTATACATGTTATTTGCATAAATTAAATTAGGATTTCTTGCCATATTGTTTAGAAAAAAATTAGCTTTTCCTGAAAAGAAAATCTATGTAATCATAAAGAGCAATGTTTTAACAGAAACAGCTAATAGGTGAAGCAGAAACTATTATATATCTCAAAGGTGTGTATAACTTTCTTTTGTATTCAAGAAAGTTCATGTTTTATTATTTAATTATAGAATATTCATGTTTATATTTAGAGACAGTAAAAACAGAATAATGCTTTTTGATAGCATTGTTTTCCTAAAAAAATATACATTCATAAAACTGTACATTCATAAAACAGTCTGTAATGGAGCAGAAGAAAGCATAGTCCCTCAATATAAATCAATGTTTATCCTTCATGAACATTGACTAAATTTATATGAAAGATATAACAGCCCATTCTTTTACTTAACGTATATTGTTTCCAGGAAATCGCCAGTGTGGTCAATACGGGGCAGTACTGGTCCAAATGAATTGGTCACATCACAACTAAATGTTATGACTTTCTGGTTCTTTTAGTGAATATATTTCAGCAGTTGGTTTAATTACCCATAGACGCTTTCATTCATAGCAGTTTAGACTAGTTTTTCTATACAAATTGAATTCCAATAGCATGAAATTGAGTGGAATATCTGTGTTGCAACACTAGTTAAAGTCATTGGCTTCAGGATTAGAGTTTGGATCAGTTTAGGATTGGGACTGGGATTTAGATTAATTTATGTGTTAAGGCTAGCTTTACCGTAGAGTTGATACTAGTATTACGGGGTGTGTAATGGGTTATATCCTGTATAGAGGGTTGGGGGATTTGATTCACATAGAAATATTGTGTGTAATGCTGCAAGGTTTCTTTTTTTGTGCATTTTATTGAATATATGTTTCTGTAAAATTATTTCAAATTTTCTTATTTTTTTGTATGGAGTCAGGCATGCTGTTTTCATTGTGTTTGTCTTCAAATAAATTATCTTAACCCATATTATCATATAGCGGTTGGTCGTTACATTGCAGACATGTTCTGCTACATGGCTGGCTTGAGTTTAAATTTTACTTAGAAAAGTAATTATGCCATGGTGAACATAATTTACAGTGACTGGTAGACTGGATGTATATCCAACAGATTTTATTTTTATTTATTTGTTTATTGGTTGTTTGTTGACTGGATAAGTCCCAGTAAGCTAGTGGCCCTCTTTTCAGGAGAGACTCTAGATGCTATTTTATACTACTAGGAGATATTTGGCCAGGGAATTATGAAACCCTTTTCAGTATGTGGAAGTACTGCAATGAGCTGAAGGGTGGTTGCAGAATGCAGAATGATGTGGAGGTATTCAGTGTCTTTTCAAATGACAAGATGGCTGATAAATTCCTACAGCAATCAGACTTGAAAAAGCATTGTCACCTGTGGGTAGATTATGACTTTAATGTACTTAATATGACTTTTACATGGAAATTAACTGTGCAATTTTGTACTACAGGTATGACTGAATCTCATCTTAAGACTTTTGTCTACTATAATATGATAAAGGTTTGGATATTAAAAAAGGATCTGATACACAGGGTTTGTGGAATGATGCTTAGAAACCTTGGGTGGCATTTCTACTAAAATGGTAAAGTTTTACATATTCCTAATGTTGTTTATATAAATACACATGGGGCATTTTTTAATAAAAATTTCTCTAAAACTTGCCCCTCTCCCCCCATGGATCATCTTCACATTTAATTCATGAGTGTGATAAATGGAAATGCTGGCAATGCAGAGAATTAAGTTATTTTACTGCAAATTGTACTCATACTTGTAGAAAATGCCCTCTTTTACATCTAGAGAATGATAACATGCAATGAGTTATCTGATGTACTTTCTGATAATCCTCTTCCTGTCTTACATAAGGTTACTTCTGTCTTTTTGATTATTGATAATATTTTACAAGAAGATGTACCACAGAACATTCCTCCAGATATTGAGGGTGATGATGTTGGTAAAGGTCATTTAGATTCCATGGATGAAAAGGGAGGCAAAGAAGAGGAAGTCATGATGTTAATATAGTTTAGAATGAGAAGTCTCAGGATAATATGACAATATCTACCAGAATTCATAAGAGGAAAATAAGGCAGAGCATTAAAAAACATGTCATAAAAGGCAAAGGATTATTATCATGTAGTTTTAATATTAATGGTATTATTAATGAGAAATGTAGATGTTTAATTTTGAAGACTTGTACATTTTTGAATTTGGATATTATGTGTTTATTAGATACATTATTTTTGACTCATTTCCAGCAATAATAGGTTAAGACTTTATGGAGTTATGATATCATTTGGAGTTTTGGTCCTGATTTATGCTCTGGAATTGTTTCATTAACTAATCCAGTATAGATGCATTCTTGTTGGTTTACTGAGGCATTTGCTTGTTTAATATATGAATGGTAATTTTCATCTGGTGGTTTATATATGCTTCTATGACTGTAGGTAAGGTAAGGTATAAAAAAATAAATAGTTGGGATTTAGTTTCAACTGTATGGAAACATCAACTTAGGTTACTTTAGGAACATAATTATTCTTTGATAGATTATTGTGATAATTAGAAGCATTGGTGGTTACTTTTTAAGGATAGGTATAAAATATTTGTCAGATGGACTATCATTTATTAAATTAAAAAAAACAGACTTATAGAACAGCATGGTCTGATTATACATTCTCTTTATGTACTAAAGGAACTGATTTTTTTGAAAGAATGTTTTGCAAACATTTAACTTTAGATAGAATGTTTGTTTTCTTACAAAACCAGCAATTTGTCACACAAGGTTTGGCCACAAAAATGACTCCTTTATTTTTAGCTAAGAATATAAAAGATAATGATAGTATGTTGGGATTGTTTTCTAGTCCGTGAATTTTAGAAATTAAACAATATGGCATTGTGGCAGTAGGAGAAAATGATTTGATTTGTTTTCTGCTAATTCTAATTTGTCTTCAGTGTTGCCATTATATAAGATATTGGAAACTGATCATTATTCTAATAAAAATAACATTTTATTTAATGTTTTGATATTTATTTTATTTTATTTTATTTTTATTTTACATTTGTTGACCGGGCTAGTCTAGCTGGATATATGTCCATTTTCAGTAGACGCCCGGGGAGATAAGCTCCAAACAGTTAAAATAAATTCACATCAAAGTAATACATGTTTAAAAAGCAGATACATGTATAGTAAAAGAGAAAAGAGATAAAGATAATATCTGTTTACATATTATTAAAGTATATAATTGCAGTACATTTGACATTGATTAGTACAAGTACAGTTACAAGTAGACATTCAAATAGAATAAAAGCAAAATGTACATGTAATACATCTAGTAGTAAAGGGATTTTTTTTTTTTTTTTACAAAGTAATTAATACTATGATGGAGAAATAGATTGTCAGATGTTAGGATGAAGTATATGCAGGGTTCTAAAGGTAAAGGTTGAGTCATATATCAGGAGCTAGACAGTCAGTCAGGATTAGTACAGGGGCACAACCACTGTGTTTTGAGGAAGAGCTTAAGTTTCTTTTTAAATAGAGTTGTGGAGGGAATTGTAGGTAGTTCAGAGGGAAGTAGGTTCCAGTGTTTTCCAGCAGTATTGGAGAAGAGGGAATCTCCAGCCTTGTTATTTGCTTTGTCAATGTTTACAAGAGGTTTGTGTGCAGATCTTAGAGACTTTAGGTTATGGTAAGGGTAAATTAGAGTAGATAGAATAGGTGTTTTGGCAGGTTGATACAGTATTTTATGGGCGATGGCTAGTTGATTAATTTTCAGTTGCTGCTGAAATTCAAGCCAGCCTAGTTGCTTTAAATTAATACAGTGGTGGGTTCTGAAAGGGTTACCTGTAGCAAACCTGGCTATGCTATTGTAGGTGTTTTCTAATTTCATAAGATTATGTTTTGACAGGTTACTAAATATGGGTGAGGCATAGAGAAGGGAAGAGATTAGGTGGGAGTGGGCAATAGTTATTCTAGTTGCTGGAGTGAGGTAGGGTTTGATTCTGTAAAGAGAGCCTATTTTTTTATTAATAGTTTTCATGGTGTTGCTGATATGGGTGTCGAAGCTAAGGTTGTTGTCGATGGTGATGCCTAGCAGTTTGGTAGTAAGATCTTGGGATATAGGTGTGTCATTTTTAGATAAAATTGTAAAGTCTATTTGCGGGGATTTATTGGTAGGTGTGAATAGGAGGAGTTTAGTTTTTTTGGGTTAAGTAGGAGACAACATTGTGTAAACTACTGTTCAACAGAGTTAAATATGTCTTGTGTCAGAGAGTGAAGTTCTGATACAGTTGTGGCTGAGCAAATAAGTGTGGAATCGTCTGCATATTGTATGCATGTAGCTAGGGGAACTGCTTGGTGGAGGTCATTTATGAATAAAGAAAACAGGAGTGGACCCAGTAACTACCCTTGAGGGACACCGATGTTAACTGGTAGATGGGTAGATAGAGTGGAGTTCCAGAGTACAGCTTGATGTCTGTTAGTTAAGTAGGACTTGAACCATTTAATAGGTAGAATGTCAAGTGAGAGAGACTGAAGAATTTGTATGAGTATTTGGTGGTTGACCATGTCAAAAGCCTTGGACAGGTCTAAGAAAAGTGCAGAGGAAAGGGTGTTAAGGTTACGTTTGTTGTTGATGGTGTTTGTAAAGGAAAGGAGGGCAGCGGTGGTACTATGGCAAGGTCTGAAACCATGTTGGGTATTAGAAAGCAAGTTGTTTTGGAGAAGGTGGTCAAGCAGTTGCTTGTGGATACACCTTTCCATGATCTTAGATAAGGGTTTTGATAAAATCTGTTAATAGATCCAGGTATTGATGGGATATCATATGCTGTTTTAAATAAATATATGAAAGTAAGGCAAAAGTTATTTTTTTAAGTTTTAAATTAATGGATAGAAACCAATTTGGTAATGACCATGCATGTGATAGAGTCATGCATTTTGTATATACGAAAGGAGATAGATGGGTGTTAAAAATGTAAACTTATGACTTTGAATAATATAAGCTTTTTGTAGAATTTTACAACTTAGATTGCACACTCTTTTTCTTTTTTAGATGTCATTTGGGGCTTTTTTGGTGTGGCTGGGAAAATGAACAGAGATATGTTATTATTACTCATGGAAATTGTGGATTAGATTTGTTCAAGGACAGTTTGCTGATTTCATGTGATGTGCAGAAAGCAGTTCATTCTATTTCCCATTGTGATTTATGCAATATTTTGCAAAATCTTGGTATTTCTTTCTTCTTCAAAATATATATATATTCTAATACTTGGGATCAACCCTTTGTTAACGGATATTTGAGTCATAGGATTCCATTATACGGAGTAGTTAAATGAGGTTGTTCACTTAGTGGTATGCTTTTTTTTTTTTTTTATGAATGCGATAGTGGAAGAATGTATTGTTTGTTGTTGTCATTATCCTACATGGACTATATTGTCAGGCTTATCTTTACCATTAGTGTTGATTTTGTATTAGAAGTTAAGAATGTTTTGTGTAAGGTGGGTTTGAGTCTTAATTTAAATAAGTGAAGGGTTTTGGATTTTCTTCTTGTTCTCATGCTATTATTTATTCTACTGATGTTATTACAATTTTAGGAATATCCTTTGGAGGGGGATACATTTTCTGAAGGTAAAGGATGTACTACAAAAATGGGTGAGTTTTTGTTGCTTTTCAAAAAAACGAATATGTCAAGCTGATGGGGCTAAGGTTTAACATCTCATCCGAAGGACGGCACACTCAGGAGTGCAGCAACCCCCTCCCCCCATGCTGCACTGCAGTGTCAGTCCCACTTCCTGATACATTCTGTGATGCATAATACAGGTGCATTTGAAGTGCAGTAGCAATTTACCCAATTTACATAGTCTGTCCGTATTACCTTCATAAAGTTAACTGTCTGTTTAAAATGATAGTGTTGTCCGTAGTGAACTACAGTGACATATGATGGCATAGTATTTCTTCTGTGTATGGATGAAGTAGACGAAGGACCTGACTGTGGCCATTATGTGAGCAAAATTATACAACTGGCATAACACCAACCTGTGTTTGTGTTACTCTAAACTGACTGAAAGTAACTGTGCAAGTAATAATAAAAGATTGGACTATAGCACAATATTAGAGACTTTCTAATGCTTCTGAGTAAGCAGCCATAGGCACCATTAACATGACTAAGACACATTCTAAAATGTTAGTCTGAGACAAGGAAACATCACTCTTAAAACTCAGAACAAGCATGTGGTTTGGTGGCCTCCCCTACACATGCTCAAGGTGAAATTGATTGTTATAGCATGCAACAAAAATGACTAACAGCATAGTGCAGAATATTGTTTCCGATGGGAAATCTTTGCTAATGTAGTTTCTATGTATGTGCCAGCAATCAACTTGTTCTGGAATATGACTTCCATTTTTGAGTTGGTGACACCATAGCATTGGCAAATATACTTTCTGGGGATGTGGGGGCCTTGCCCCTACAACAGGAGTGCAAAGGGGATTGCCCTCCTACAAAAAACAACTAAAAAATATTTTTTGCCCATTTGATATTCAGGCATATTTTTGTCCTTTTGACACATTCAGAGTAAATCAACATTACATTGTAAAACTAGTGTGGTGACCTTTGCACTCCTCATTCCTGGGGGGGGGGGAGTTGTACAGTACAGAAATTATATCTTAGACAATGAGCATTGCTTATGCCTGTATTAGCCTGATGATAATTCAAGAGAATGTATATTTTATGGGATTGGATGAAGAAGAAAAAGAACACTTTTTATTTGCCATTGCATAAGTATGAAGTCCACCCAATATTGAAACAGTTTAGAAAATGGCAGACCAATCTGGCTGAGACAATTTCTTTTATTAGGTTCAAAAACAAGTAACCACAGTCATGAAGATTTGCCAGTTCAGTTATATTTATCTGACTGCTTTAAACAAAACTCATTGCACAGAAGTTTGGCGTAGCTATGGGCTCTTGTTGTGCCAATAACTACACCAACATTGTCATGACCCAATGGGAGAATCTTTTTGTCTTTAGATCTGTTCATGCTTCACGCATTAAGTTTTACAGGAGATTTGTTGATGATATTTTTTTGATTTGGGACGATACAGAGAAATGTTTGCTAGAATTTGTTAACTTTTTACAAACTACCACATCTTTTTTGACTTTCACCTACAAATCTTCTGTGAGTGTTATCGAATTTTTAGATATGAAGTTGAGAGTTGATGCCTTGTTTAAACTTGTCACTACAATTTATAGGAAGGAATGCAGGAAGAATACACTTCTGCAACATGATAGTATGCACCCTGGTCACATTTTTAAAAATGTTGTTAAAAGTCAAAGTATGACAGTTTCGAGACTTAATAATGATGAGGGTATATTTGAGAGAGACATCGATAAGTTGAGGTATGAATTCTACAACAGGGGATATAAGGTAAATGAAGTTGACAAAGCTCTGCATGAAAGTATAGATCAAAGAAGGCAAAAAGTCCACCCTTTCTATTCAGATAGATCGCCGACTGCCAATAATAATTCGGCAGACCGCACTTTTGTCAACACGACTTTGCCTATGTCCCTTTTTTCTAGAAGTGACATCATTCTACAAATAATTAAGAAGAATTGGCCTATCTTACATTTAGACGAACAGATTAGAACTATTGTTGGTGAGAAACCAAGGTTCATAATTAAAAATAAGAAGTGCCTGAAAAGACAACTCTGCTATAAGAGTAATTCACCAGCACATGGATTCAGTAGACCTGTTATAATAGGAATGCATAGTTTTTCCTCCTATAATTTTTGTAAATATATAAATCCATGTACGAATTTCATTCATCCTATCACCAACAAAGAATTTAAGTTTAACATTAATGCCGACTGTTGTAGTAGGGATTTAGTATATTTGGCTAAGTATAGAGCCTGTCAATGTTTCTACATTGGCAAAACTAATAGATCCCTTATAGAGAGGATGGGAGAGCACATATACTGTATGAACACTTTTGATACATGTAATGCTCTTGCTAAACATCAAATGGAATGGAGGAAGCAACATGTTTTGGTTTTAGAGTGGTTGAGACTATGACTTATAATAAAAAAGGGGATGACTTTAAAAATTACACCAAGAGTCGTGAATTATTTTGGATCATAACTCTGCAGGCTGACAGGCATCCATGTATTAATATGAGAACATCCATTAAACCTGTTCGTAAAGGAAGGGGTCTTTTTAAATGATTTTGATGTTTTCATTGTTTTATTGATAATGTGATTTTATTGGTTGTTTTGAATTATTAGTCTGATTTGTAATACTATTTAAATGAATGCTTATGTTGCTGTATATGATCTGATGAAGCACAATGTATTGTGTGAAAGCACTTACCTGTTACATTAAATTCATTTCTTTTATGTACGCTGCAGTGTTTTGGTGATCGTCATTTTTGTTTTGCATTTTGTTCTTTTGCTGTTAAGCATCATTTGTTCCTTGATGATTCTGTCTACTCAGTACTTCATTTAGTGTTACATTGGCCTTACCTGTCCTATGGTTGATAATTATATCTTTCCTCTAGTGAGAATAGCTGGGTTCATACTATTGATAATTTGAGGGGGCCCATGCATTGGATAAAGCATTTACAAACTGCCCCTTCAATTAGTAGTACAGGAGGCAGTTTTGGGGTGAATTTTCTATTACTCATCTATAAATCCAAGTCACACTTGAATATGGACAGCAGTTATTCGTGGATTTAACTTGTTTGAATTTGGACTTTTTATAATTTGAATTTGAGGAATGGTACCAGATTTTCAGGAAATTCCTTAGTAAATAAAAATAAATAAATTCCAACATCTAGCTTTAGTAACAGGCTATTGAAGTACACCATATTGGCTAAAATGTATATTTTATCTGCTTTTGCTGTAGATGCCAAGGATGTTTTGAAGTCTCACATTAGTAAACTATGACAATAGGAATTGTTTTTCAGAGTGACAGCAGCATCTTTGACTGTCTCTATGAAAGCTGTCAAAAGTTTACAGAATCAGCTTGAAAAATAATACAAGAAACAGACATTTTTGCTTATTTCAGTGGCTGACACACCAAATAAAAGAGCTATTAAAAGCTTTAGTCTGCTAAGAAAAGTTGTCTGGCAGCTTTATCTTTCATTAGATATGATAAAACCAGGAAAAATGTTGGCATATAGCATACTGACAAACAAGCAAATCAACAGCAAACGTAGTTATCAGATGGCTGTTATGGCAAATACAAAAGCCTTGGAAGAAACCCACAAGATTACCTTGCCGTTCCTGAAATGCTTGTAAAATGTAACTTAAAACATTGTATAATGCAGATAAAGTCAAAAAATAGAGGCCAGCACCTAAGGAGTGATGACTATTCCTTGTCATTTAGTATACTATGCCATCCTAGTTTGTGTGTTCTATCCCCCCATATTTTGTCAATAATACAAAAATGAAAAGTGGCTGTTTTATGAACACATACATGTCGGTATAGTGCATTGGTCATACACCTATTCCTAATGTCACCTAGGTGCTCAGACATCCTTCTTTTAAATGGCCTGGAAGTCTGCCCAACATAAAATGAGGAAAAGGAGCAGGTGGCCAAATAGACTACCCAGTCCACTCCACAATTAGCAAAATGTCTTATGGTATACACCAATTTGGTGTTCATACTAGAAAACTCCTTGGTTTTTGGCATATATTTACAAAAGGAGCAGCGTCCACAGGAGAATGATCCCACCAATTTATCTCCTGTGATCATTGATTGGTCTCCAACCACTCCACGTAGCTCACTCAGGAACAATAAATACACTAAAACACAGTCCGCTAATCAGCACAATAAAGGTGTATCCTCCAAAAAATTACACACCAAAATGCAAAAGTGTGTATTTATTGAATCAATGCCAACTACATAAACTAAAAAACACATGTAATGGGATTTAGCGTGCTTTCGTCTCTACCCACTTGGCATTGATTCAATAAATACACACTTTTGCATTTTGGTGTGTAATTTTTTGGAGGATACACCTTTATTGTGCTGACTAGCAGACTGTATTTTAGTGTAATCATTGATTGGTCTCCCAAGATTTGTCATTCAGCTCTAGATTTGTAATGATTGAGGTAAGATCCTAATGTCCTACCTCTATGATATGAGAATTTGCATTCATCTGTCAGGAAGATAGATAATTCCTGATTGACCATAATAATGTTTCAATTAACATATTGTCTTCCTTTTATGAATGGTCAATTCAGACAAACATAACAGAAACTCAACATATTTCTGAGCAGATTAAGGCATATGAGGGCCAGACATATTATCAGGAATGTATTCATAAATTGTCTAAAGAATTGTTAGTGATTGAAAAAAATCTAAGGAATAGGAAACTGCATAAATTTCAAAGGGATTTGAGGGATTATGAGCAAGGCACACCCTTTGGGTTTAGAAAGAATGTTGCTTTTTCAGATGGGGAACATAGAATGGCTAGGTCTAGGAGAAAGAGACCCAGATCGATTTAAAAAAAAAATGATGACAGACTATAGTAGTACCTCAGGAGAAGAATCATGTGTTACTGAAACAGAGCAAGGGCTTGCTCAGGGGTCCCCAGCTAACAAAAAACAGAGAAATGTTGCCGCCCTTTTAGATCTAGGACACACAGGGGTGGGAGAAAACATCAAAAATGTTGAAAACTTGGAAACATTGTTACAAATGATAATTCCCAAATAGAGGAATATTCCAATGTACTTAACATTTCATCTGTAATCCCTTCCGAAACTGCTACCAAACTACTAAATAAAGGATTAATATATGTTCCTGGTTTTTATGTTCAAGAGGATACAGTGGTCTGGGATGTTCTCTCATTTTGTCGACTGCTAAATCTAAAACTATTTTTTGGCCAACAGAAGAACTCTCAAACCTCTACTGATTTCAAATTTAAGAAATCTGTTATTCAACCTCCCATGGATAAATATGTTGCAGTATTTCAAAAATCTGTTCTCAAAGATTCATATTTCCATGGTTATGAACTCATGTTAGGCACAACTTATCAGGATTAAACAACAAGTCCTTTAGGGAACTTAGAAATAATCATAATATAGTCATTATGCCTGCTGACAAAGGAGGAGAAGTCATTGTTAAGGGCATGGTTTATTATTTATCAGAGGCCCACAGACAACTTGAATGCTATTTCATTATATGCCACGTTCTAGACTTATTAAGCCGCTTTCAAGAAGGAAATTGACTCTTCTGAAAGCTAGCTGCTGAGGGAGGGGTATTATTAGGTACAGCAGATTTACAACATCTATAGTGAATGATCCTCAGAAACAAATACTTGCATTTGCCTAAAATTCACACCCTTGCAAAACCACCTGGCAGACCAATAGTATCTGGTATTGGCTTGCTTTGCGAAACCCTTATCAGGATTCCTCACTAAATGTCTATACTTCTAACTATGGTCAGATCATGATCAAGGGCACCATGTAATTCCTCAGAATTGTCTGTGATATACAGCGAAACAGAATGGATACGCACTCTGATGTTATGGCTTTATATACAAACATTCCACTGGCTGCTGGCCGAGGCCCTGAATATTGGCTAAATAGAGCAACATTTTATCGTCCAGGCTTAAATAAATTATTGGTCTGTATGGCAAGTATCACGTCCTGAATAAAAAACATCTTTTTATTTCTCAGAAAGAATACATGCAGGCACGAGGCATGTGCTATGGGGGGCACCTTGCCCCCATTTATGCAGACCTCTATGGGGGTACTTGGAGGAATTTCTTATATATTTCTCTGTTTTTGTGAGTTGGGACCCCTGAGCAAGCCTCCCTTGCTCTGTTTCAGCAACACATGATTTCCTGAGGTGCCATCATAGTCTGTCATCATTTTTTTTTTTAAATCGATCTGGGCCCCTTTTCTCCTAGACCCAGCCATTCTATGTTCCCCATCTGAAAGCAACATTCCTTCTAAAACCCAAAGGGTGTGCCTTGTGTCTGTCCCTCAAACCTTTGAAATTTATGCAGTTTCCACCCTAGATTTTTTCAATCACTAAACAATTTTTAGACACTTATGAATACATTCCTGATAATATGTCTGGCCCTATATGCCTTAATCTGCTCAGAACATGTTGAGTTTTCTGTTATGTTTGTCTGAATTGACCATTCATAAAAGGAAGACAATATGTTAATTGAAACATTATTATGGTCAACTGTAAATTACTCATTCTTCTGACAGATGAATGTACCATACTCAGAGGTAGGACATTAGATCTTACCTCAATCATTACAAATCTAGAGCTGATCGACAAATCTTGGGAGACCATGGCTTCAACTTAATTCTAAGTCCACGTGGCACTAGCTTTTTATGCAAGTAAGCCTTAAATAGGCGTAGATGCCATATATTTGCTCTCAGCCCCTTAAGGGCTTTTTCCAAATTACAAAATGCAAATTGGCATCCATCACTAGAAGGAGTGGTCTGTTGATTCATAGAACTGTTGCTTGAGATCGATTCCAGTCCAAAGACCTGGATATCTTCTCTATCAGCACACATACCCTGCAATATACTGTCCAAATTCATGATAACTATCCCAGCAAGTCCAAAGTAGGGAGGTAGCGGTGCCAAAACTAAAAAAAGAAGACCCAGAAAACTTATGCCAAAACAAGGCACGAATATATAGTATCCAATTATAATGGAATCTATAACATATACAAATACCAGTAACTCAGGAGAACACCAACTACACTAAGTTAAGCTAACCAATACTGACCAAATTACATAAAATCCAAGGTTGATGGAAAACCTTATAAGGACCTAAAAAATGGCCAATGGATGAATAATAGTACAAACTACAAAATAGAGTCAGTTCCAAAAATACGTAACCAATCCAGTCTAGTTGTATTTTTTAAATAACATAGTCATATCAATAGCAAGATAAACAGTCTCTACCTTGCAGAATGTATATAATACAAAAATATTGAAAGATAAATTTCTGTTGTTTCTATATTAGAATTATTTGTTCCATATATTTAGATTTGAGTCTGATAATGTGAAAATATTTTTGTGTATTTTATTTTCATTTTTCATTATTTTATGTTCATTTATGTTCTTTAAATATATTAATTGATATATATACATGTAGGGCATTGTGTTAGCCCATATATGTTTAAATACTACTAAGGTATATTCACAATATGGATGCTGGGTTTATTTCATATTAAGAAAATATGTTTGAAAATATGTTGAATTTTGATTGGTTTATAATGTTGACTGACACTATAAAAGGGAATCAGATGTTGTGGTTGGCTTTTTTATAATTTTCAGCTCCACTGAAGAAGGGGAACCGAAACCGGTTTGGAGCAGGATATATTTATATATCCTTTGAGCATTTGTCAATAAAATGGTTTTGGAACAGTACTTGCTGGCCGTTGTGTTATTTCTTTAAGTGTAGCATGTCCAACAACTCTGGGTTTGACATGGCCTTGTATGTTATGCAGAGATCGCCTCTGAGTAGACGATATGCGACAGAGTATAGCTGGAGTTTTTTAAGGTGGTCAGTGTAGGGCATCTACTTTAGGCCTGTGATTCTTTTAGTGAAGTATTTCTGCGGCCTTTCCAGTTGTTGCAGATGCCTTGAGAGGTACATACCAAACGGGGCGTTGTATTCTATACTGGGTCTAATGAGGGATGAGTACAGTGGGACAATGACCTCCTTTTTTCTGGATGAAAAGCCCTTAGTGATGAGGTGTGCCACATAGAAGGATTTCCTGACTGTTGTGGTGATGTGGTTATCGAAGGTGAGACCACTGTCCACCTGTGTCCCTAAGTCTCTTATCACACTTTCGGTGTTTAGTGTACTGCCACCTATATGGTAATTCACGGGTACATGTTTTTCCCAAAGGGGATAACTATACATTTCTTGGCGTTAAGCTTGAGCCCATGGCTCTGGCACCAAGCATCTGTTTCTGTAAGGCCCTTTTGTAGAGTATCCACATCATTTGGGGATTCAATAATGGCTCCCAGTTTGCAGTCATCTGTGAACTTTGTTAGCCAGAGTCCCTTAGTGTTGGCCTGTACTTCAGAGAAGTAGATGCCAAACAAGAGTGGTCTCAAGTGGAACCTTAAGTAACTGAATACACATCAAAAGGATATAACAAAAGTTATTCCAAAATATACATACACATATACACATACATGTATAAATACACACATATATATATATATATATATATATATATATATATCTATATATATATATATATATATATATATATATATATATATATATATACATATACACACACACATACTTTGATCAGAAAAATTACAAAAATTACAAATGGTCATTAAGATCTGGGGAAAACAATGCCCCTAACTTGACTATCCAACTTTTTTCCTTGTCATTTAGTATACTATGCCATCCTAGTTTGTGTGTTCTATCCCCCCATATTTTGTCAATAATACAAAAATGAAAAGTGGCTGTTTTATGAACACGTACATGTCTGTATAGTGCATTGGTCATACACCTATTCCTAATGTCACCTAGGTGCTCAGACATCCTTATTCTAAATGGCCTGGAAGTCTGCCCAACATAAAATGAGGAAAAGGAGCAGGTGGCCAAATAGACTACCCAGTCCACTCCACAATTAGCAAAATGTCTTATAGTATACACCAATTTGGTGTTCATACTAGAAAACTCCTTGGTTTTTGGCATATATTTACAAAAGGAGCAGTGTCCACAGGAGAATGATCCCACCAATTTATCTCCTGTGATCATTGATTGGTCTCCAACCACTCCACGTAGCTCACTCAGGAACAATAAATACACTAAAACACAGTCCGCTAATCAGCACAATAAAGGTGTATCCTCCAAAAAATTACACACCAAAATGCAAAAGTGTGTATTTATTGAATCAATGCCAACTACATAAACTAAAAAACACATGTAATGGGATTTAGCGCGCTTTCGTCTCTACCCACTTGGCATTGATTCAATAAATACACACTTTTGCATTTTGGTGTGTAATTTTTTGGAGGATACACCTTTATTGTGCTGACTAGCGGACTGTGTTTTAGTGTAATCATTGATTGGTCTTCCAAGATTTGTCGTTCAGCTCTAGATTTGTAATGATTGAGGTAAGATCCTAATGTCCTACCTCTATGATATGAGAATTTGCTTTCATCTGTCAGGAAGATAGATAATTCCTGATTGACCATAATAATGTTTCAATTAACATATTGTCTTCCTTTTATGAATGGTCAATTCAGACCAACATAACAGAAACTCAACATATTTCTGAGCAGATTAAGGCATATGAGGGCCAGACATATTATCAGGAATGTATTCATAAATTGTCTAAAGAATTGTTAGTGATTGAAAAAAATCTAAGGAATAGGAAACTGCATAAATTTCAAAGGGATTTGAGGGATTATGAGCAAGGCACACCCTTTGGGTTTAGAAAGAATGTTGCTTTTTCAGATGGGGAACATAGAATGGCTAGGTCTAGGAGAAAGAGACCCAGATCGATTTAAAAAAAATGATGACAGACTATAGTAGTACCTCAGGAGAAGAATCATGTGTTACTGAAACAGAGCAAGGGCTTGCTCAGGGGTCCCCAGCTAACAAAAACAGAGAAATGTTGCGCCTTTTAGATCTAGGACACACAGGGGTGGGAGAAAACATCAAAAATGTTGAAAACTTGGAAACATTGTTACAAATGATAATTCCCAAATAGAGGAATATTCCAATGTACTTAACATTTCATCTGTAATCCTTTCCGAAACTGCTACCAAACTACTAAAAAAGGGATTAATATATGTTCCTTGTTTTTATGTTCAAGAGGATACAGTGGTCAGGGATGTTCTCTCATTTTGTCGACTGCTAAATCTAAAACTATTTTTTGGCCAACAGAAGAACTCTCAAACCTCTACTGATTTCAAATTTAAGAAATCTGTTATTCAACCTCCCATGGATAAATATGTTGCAGTATTTCAAAAATCTGTTCTCAAAGATCTACATTTCCATGGTTATGAATCCCATATGTTAGGGCACAACTTATCAGGGGCTGAACAACAAGCCCTTAGGGAACTTAGAAATAATCATAACATAGTCATTATGCCTGCTGACAAAGGAGGAGAAGTCATTGTTATGGGCATGGTTTATTATTTATCAGAGGCCCACAGACAACTTGAAAATGCTATTCATTATATGCCAATGCCTCTAGACCCGACAAGCCGCTTCAAGAAGGAAATTGACTCCTTCTTAGAGCTAGCTGCTGAGGGAGGTATTATTAGTACAGCAGATTTACAACATCTTATAGTAGATGATCCTCAGAAACAAATACTGTATTTGCTGCCTAAAATTCACAAAATTCTGCAAAAACCACCTGGCAGACCAATAGTATCTGGCATGGGCTTGCTTACAGAACCCTTATCAGGATTCCTCACTAAATGTCTACTTCTAACTATGGTCAGATCAAGGATCAAGGACACCATGGAATTCCTCAGAATTGTTAGTGATATACAGCTAGAAACAGAATGGATAATGTGCACTCTGGATGTTATGGCTTTATATACAAACATTCCACACTGGGCTGGGCTTGAGGCCCTTGAATATTGGCTAAATAGAGCAACATTTTATCGTCCAGGCTTAAATAAATTATTGGTCTGTATGGCAGAACATGTCCTAACAAAAAACATCTTTTATTTTCAGAAAGAATGTTATTGGCAGGTACGAGGTACAGCTATGGGGGCATCTTTTGCCCCCATTTATGCAGACCTCTTTATGGGGTACTTGGAGGAATTCCTCATATATATAATGACAATCACAACATATTTTGGGTGATATGGACATTTGGCGATGATACCTTGATGACTGTTGGCTAGTTTGGTGTGCAGATACTGCATATCTTTTAGTTTGTCCAATACCTCAACGATAACAAGTGGGGTATTGAATTTACTCTTAATATGCACCAACAAGAAATTCACTTCTTAGATGTTAAGATATGTAGAAATGTGGACAATACAGTACCAACACAGGTGCTCCGCAAATATCCACAATACAACAGCCTTTTGGAAGCCACCAGTTTACATCCAGACCATATTATCAGGAATATTCCCAAGTCCCAATTCCTTCGTACTAAAAGGATTTGCTCTTCCAATGATGATTATGAACATCATAAGAATGACCTGATACATAGATTTAAAGCCAGGGGTTATAAATCAGGACATATACCTTCAGCTAGTAATTTGGCCACTGGGCAGGATAGACTGGATCTATTGAAATATCATGAATAAATGCCCATAATAGATAACACTATCAGATTTGTAACTACATATGGTAGAAATATTCATGCCATTAGAAATGCAGTGAACAAGAATTGGAACATTCTTATGGCCAATCAGGAATTATCTAACTTCCTAACAGATGAGTGCAAATTTTCATATTGTAGAGGTAGGACATTAGGATCTTACCTCAATGATTACAAATCTAGGGCTGAACGACAAATCCTGGGAGACCAATCAACAATCACAGGAGATAAATTGGTGGGATCATTCTCCTGTAGACACTGCTCCTTTTGCAAATATATGCCAAAAACCAAGGAGTTTTCCTATATGAACACCAAACTGGTATATAATATAAGACATTTTGCTAATTGTGGAGCGGACTGGGTGGTCTATTTGGCCACCTGCTACTGTTCCTCATTTTATGTTGGGCAGACTTCCAGGCCATTTAGAATAAGGATGTCTGAGCACGTAGGTGACATTAGGAATAGGTGTATGACCAATGCACTATACAGACATGTATGTGTTCATAAAACAGCCACTTTTCGTTTTTGTATCATTGACAAAATATGGGGAGATAGAACACACAAACTAGGGTGGCACAGTATACTAAATGACAAGGAAAAAAGTTGGATTGTCAAGTTAGGGGCGTTATTTTCCCCAGGTCTTAATGACCATTTGTAATTTTTGTAATTTTTCTGATCAAAGTATGTGTGTGTCTGTGTATGTATATATATATATATATATATATATATATATGTATTCATACATGTATGTATATATGTGTATGTATATTCTGGAATAACTTTTGTTATATCCTTTTGAAGTGTATTCAGTTACTTAATTACTGTCACTTTAAATGCTTGATTGCTAATGAAGATAGATGTATATAAAAATAAATAATTATTGAGATGGATTAATCACTGATGAAGGCAAATACTTCCAAAATCGGTCTGATTTTTACCTGTTGAATTAAACTAGTCATCACTCTTTAGGTGCTGAACTCTATTTTTTGACTTTACATGTACTTTTTGGCCTGGTGCACCTGCCTTACGTGCAAAGTCTGTTCTAGGTCTATAATGCAGATAGTGTCAACAATAAAACACTTGTGTGGATGCAGAATAAAACTGCTGTATTTAGTGCATACTCTGAAGTCTGAGACACTGCAGCTGTCTTTCAAACCATCGTCTTACTATTTCTAGTGGGAGTGGCGTGATCAATGATTACATGGTATACAGGATCAGTACTACCTACGTTCTGTGTCCTAAGAATAACAGAAAAATAATGGACTGATTTTTCTCATAATAAAATCAATCATATTGTACACTGGCTTTAGTATTAAATACTGTCTGTAGTTGTTGCTAAACATTTAACATTTTAATTACCATGTTAATGCTTGCATAGTCCAGTATGACTTATCGGGTGCAAAAGCCATACATCTCAGTGCATGCAATATGTAAGTCATGCACACTGTAGAAGACATACTGCTCTGGATGATCATTTTTACAATCCATTTAATTTACAGCATGTCATTGTGCAGGACACAGAAGATGACCATATGGTTTTACAGTTCGCTGAAGGACTTTACTGTAAAAGTTATTATTATTCAGTTACTAAAGTGGGTCCAATCATTGAGAGGTGTGCAGCCTGTTATGTGACTGCACTTGTCCGACTATCTAGTCATTAAAAGGCTAATCCAGGAAAATAAAAAGGTGTCTATATAGGTCTACAAAATCCTAAAGAATCAAGATCACCAGTGTTCTGGTGCATCCACCTCACATCCATTATCCAAAGCTGTTTTTTTCAAAAGCTGATCTGATGAAGTTCAGTTTGTGGATGAAAGCACTTATTGTGACTGAAGAAAAGCTGAAACTTTTCAGTGATAAAGTCTAGTTGATTTTTATTTTTATGTTTTAAAACTGAGCATTTAGTTTGGAAGTTTTGGACTGATTTGGACCAAACAAACGAGTACAGACAGCTGGCTACTGTCGTGCTGGGGTCAGCTGTTCTCTTTGAATCTCTCGTTTTCTTTTCATAATATCTCTCCAAATGAGAATCACAGAAGGAAAATGATAATATTCACTGTAACTTGAACTCAAAATATTTAACATACCATGATGGTATCGGTGCTGCTACGCCAACAAAAGCCTCTGGCCAAATAGTTGAGTTTTCACTTAAGAACAGTATTCTTTCAGTGAGGAACCTCCAGTATGGTGATTAAGAGAAAATGACACCCATACACACACCCATATACACACACACACACACACACACACACACACACACACACACACACACACACACACACACACACACACACACAGAACACAGAGAAAGCCCTCAGCTTAGGTAATGCTAGAATCATATAAATGGTCATTCATTGACAGGGTACATTATAAAAGAGAAACTTTAGACTGAATTGCCAAACTGAAAATTCTACTTTCACTGTTGTAGCCTATTTTTAACTCAACATATTTTAGTTTAATTGATGGCAAAATTCTAAACAATGATCAAGGTAATTTTTTACACATTTTTAACAGGTAAGGTTGAATTTACTTTCCTAGAATTGCTTGTTGAAGAACTGTCCAGCATGCAGTTTCATTTTTCACAATGAACCCTACATCATTTTAAGGAGTTCTGATTTATTAAAACAGTTAAGTGTTTTTTTTTATATAACTAGGCTAAGTGATTTGTTTTGCTGTGTTAATTAAAAGCACACATAAATTGGTGGAATTCTGCATTTATGGTTTTGATTTATAGTCAATAACCAAGTAAACTTCATGATATCCCCAAAGTCTCAAACAACCCACTAAACAGGTATAGTGGGTTAAAAAAAACAGCATAAGAAACCTCTCTGTGTGGAAGTTTTTCAATTTATATATATATATTATAAATATATATATATATATATATATATATATATATATATATATATATATATATATATAGTTAATCACTATATACTAATAAGTTCATATAATGGTAGTAGAAGTAACAAACTTAAACTCATCCTAAGTCAAAAAATAATAAAATATATATTTTGAAATATTATACAGAATTAGTAAGTATTCAAAAGTAATCCAAGCAGGATAGTCAGTCTGTTGCCAGTCGAAAATCTTTTACTAAGCACAAAGACAAGAGATCCAGGTAAAACAAGATTAACAGAATAATAGTTTCATCACAAACATATATATATATATATATATATATATATATATATATATATATATATATATATATATTATCAGATATGGGAGTGGTTTATTGTGATGTAAACCACAGTGTATTAGTATACATGTTAACAGATTCACATCCCTTCCTCTATCAGTGTGATGTTCCAGTCTTGCCCCACTTAGTAGCTGTGATAACAGTATAAACCTTAAGTACTTTAAAACAAATTAATAATTATGTAGTACCTCTTATTAACCAGAATATTAATTATGTGATTGTATCCAAGACAATATACTACATGGTTGGAAATATTTAAACCTTAGACCATCTGGCAATCTAAAAATATATATAAATATGAATATATATATATATATATATATATATATATACACACATTTTGCATGCAAAAAAAAATCCATTGTGCAAACTGCTTTCTATTTCCATAGCCTATTGTTAACAAAGATCGCTTTCATCTTTCTAGACTTCTTCAGGTCTATGTACAAGAACCCTAAAAACTATCTACAAAAATATTATTGTATAATTAGTATTGTTATTAAACATCATTTCAAATAAAGTGAAAAAAGAAGAAAAAGAAAAAAGTGTGATGATAGAAACAAAATATACACTTTTATTAAAATTATTTACCATGATATTTAAAACCAACTGGAAGAATAAAATAAAATAAAATTAGTCATATAAACAATGTGGCAATTTTTTAAGTTCCAGTACACTTTTAAGTGAGCAGTAGTAGTTTAGTCCAGGCTTCCTGAAAGAGTTCAGCTTTAATTGCCACATCAGTTCATGTTTTTCCAGCATATTCAGGATGTCTCCTTCAAGTCACCCATGTCTATGTGATCCAGTATCTGGAACCTAAAACCTGTGTGCCTTTTATGCAGAGCAAGGTGTTTGGCTAGTGCATTATTTTTACATCCAGAATGGATTTCTGCCAGATGACGTGAAATCCTATGCTTAAGTTTATTTACAGCCTTGTCCATATAAAATGCATCACATTCATTGCACTGTGTCTATAAATTACTTCTGTAGCATTACAGCTCCCCCCTCACTGGTCTTAATGATTTTATTTAAATAAGCACAATAAAAACTATCACCTTGCAATATAAATATACAAAATGTACAATTAGGTTCACATCTTTCAGTGTTTCTCACATATAGCCTAGGTTTAAATTCAACAAATATAATAATGTTCCTGGCCTTCCTGTAAACAAAGGATGGGCCTCACCTAAGCTGTTAATCGGATAAGGGTTTCCTGTGACAATGGCCCAGTTTTCTTTAATACCATTTTTGATACTGTGATAACCCAAAGTCTATGTCAGGATGCAGCTATGTTTGCATTTGTCATTCCCCATAGAATTTCTTTTCAGGAAGAAAAAGTTATTACTAAAAATCTTTATAATTATTTATGGAGCCCATGCCCATGTTTACCTTACTTTTTGGGAATACAAAAGCCACACAACAACAGAGAAAATCCACCTTATGGATCAGTGGTAGCAAGTGAAGATTCCCTCACTGAAGCTACAACCATTTACCTTGATTACTTGCTGAAACCTTTAGCAGAAAATAATGAGTCATACATAAGAGATTCAATGGATTTTTTTGAGAAAAATAAAAAACATTACAGTGGAAGCTGACAGTATGTTATTAACTATCAGCGGTAATCCTTGTACACAGTGCTCACTGACAATTACTGTATAACAGCAGCTATGGAATATTTTAAGAAACATAATCAAGGTACACAGGCACAGCTGCAAAAGTTAAGCAAGCTCATTAATCTTGTACTGGACTTTAATTTCTTTACCTTCAATGGCAAACACTACAAACAAAAAACTGGTATAGCAAAGGGGCTGCCATGGCTCCCAGCATAGCTAACATAGCCCTAGGGAAGTGGGAGGAGGACTTTGTGTTAAACACAGACTACATGCAGCATATCACATGCTATTTACATTTTATTGATGACATCTTTGTTATGTGGGAAGGTGACACCTTGTAGCTTGGAGAATTTATCACTTACCTCAATCAAATAACACCCTTCCTGAAGTTTACCTCTTCCTATAGCTGTACTTCAACCACTTTCTTAGATATGCAGATTTCCAAGGACACCAACAATAACAGAATCACCACTGATCTATTCATAGAACCAACAAGGGTTAACTTACTACTCTACAGTAAAAGTCCACATTCTACAAAAAACAAGTATAATGTAGTGATGTCCCAGGGCTATAGATTAGATAGAATTACCACAGAGATGGAACTATTTTTGAGAAACCTGAACAACTAAGAGGATGATTTTCTAGTGAGAGGCTATGAAAGTCAGATTTTAAAAAACATCTTGGAACCCATTACAGAACTAAAAAGGAATGAAGCACCTTCACTCAACCTCCCCAGTAGGAGAATGCTATGAAATTCCATGGAGAATACTAAATGTAAAAATAGCTGGATCCTAACATACACCTTGGATTATTATAGTATCAAAAATGTTTTTAAAGAAAACTGGGCCATTGTCACAGAAAACCCTTATCTGATTAACATCTTAGGTGAAGCCCCCATCCTTTGTTTACAGGAAGTCCAGGAACATTAGAAGTTTTGTTGAATTTAAATCTAGACCATATGAGAGAAACACTAAAAGATATGAAGCTAATTGTACATTTTGTATATTTATACAGCAAGTAGATAGTTTTCATTGTCCATATTTAAAGAAAATCATTAAGACCAGTACAGGGGATGACTGTAACACTACAAAAGTAATTTACAGGGCACAGTGCAATGAATATGATGCATTTTATGTAGTCAGGACTATAAATAAACTTAAGCATAGGATTTCATGGGGTTCATATTATAACACTGAACCCTGAAAACAGTGAACAGTGTTACATCGACACATATTCAGCGAATGCTGAAAATATCAAAACCGCAGAACAGAGATTTCTTTCCTATGGAAAGAAATCACTGTTCCAACCCCCCCCAAAAAAAACATTAAACACTTCCAAACACATACACACATACCCTAACCCTAATTATACCCCCCAAAAAAACAGTAAACAACTAAATACACATATGCACATAACCCAACCATACATCTAACAAAAAAAAAAAAACAGTAAACATCTTAAAACATATGCACTTACCTTAAGCCGCACCCTAACCCTAAGGTCAGTAACTCTCGCACATTTACATAAACAGTTCCAAACACAAACACACTTACCTTAACCCTAATTCTACCCCCCAAAACAAAAGTAAACAGCTAAAAACACACACACATGTAACTCAACCATACATCTAATGCAAAATAAATTAACATTAAATACTTTCATACATATGCACTTACCTTAACCCGCACCCTAACCCTATGGTCAGTAACTGTTGCACAATCATGCTCGGGAGCTATAATGGACAAGGGATCACACTATACTCTGGAACAGGTAAAGCAATGAAGCTGTCAAGTGACTTCTTTCCCAGGGAAAGAATTCGCTGAACAGCTGCTTCGCTGTTTTGCCTGTTCGCCCTACATGTGTCGACAAAAACACATTCGACAAAATGCATTTTCGGCATTCTAATATGAACCCGATTTCATGTCATTTGGCAGAAATCTTCCCTGGATGTAAACATAATACACTAGCCAAACACCTTGCTCTGCATAAAAGGCACACAGGTTTTAGATTCCAGATAATGGATTGCACAAACATGGATGATCTTGATGGAGACTTCTTGAATATGCTGGAAAATGTGAACTGATGTGGCAGTTAAAACTGACCTCTTTCAGGAAGTCTGGACTAAACTATTACTGTTCACTTAAAAGTATACTAGAACTAAAAAAAATTGCCACCTTGTTTACATGACTAATTTTATTTTATTTTATTCTTGTACTTGGTTTTAAATATCATGGTAAATAATTTTTAATAGAAGTGTATATTTTGTTTCTATCATCACACTTTTTTCTTTTTTTCTTCTTCTTTTTTCCACTTTATTTGAAATGATGTTTAAAAACAATACTAGCTAATTATACAACATTTTTGGGATAGTTTTTTTAGGGTTCTTGTACACAGACCTGAAGAAGCCTAGAATGATGAAAGTGATCTTTGTTAACAACAAGTTATGGAAATAGAATACGGTTTGCACAATGGATTTTTTTGCATGCAAAATGTATATGCATATATTTATATATATTTTTAATGGTCTAAGGTTTAAATATTTCCAACCATGTCATATATTGTCTTGACTAAAGTCACAGACTTAATATTGTGGTTAATAAGAGGTACTACATCATTATTAATTTTATTTAAAGTACTTAATGTTTATACTATTATCACGGCTACTAAGTGGGGCAGGACCAGCTGGAATGTTACACTGATAGAGGAAATAATGTGAATTTGTTAACATGTATACTAATACACTGTGGTTTACATCACAATAAACCACTCCCATACCTGATGAAATTTATATATATAGTTAGAAAGTTTGTGATGAAACTATTATTCTGTTAATTTTGTTTTACTTGGATCTCTTGTCTGTGTGCTTAATAAAGGATTTTCAACTAGCAACAGACTGACTACCCTGCTTGGATTACTTTTGAATATTTAGTAATTCTGTATAATATTTCAAAATATATTTTTTATTATTTTTTTACTTGGGGCGAGTTTAAGTTCACTACTTCTACTACCATTATATGATCTTATTAATATATAGTGATTAACTAGATATATATGAATTGAAAATCTTCCACACAGAGAAGTTTCTGATTTACAGTCAATACATGCATGCCTATGCATTGCAGAATTCGAGGAGGAAATCAGACATTTTCAGCAGTGGATAGCATCTGCATGCTTAGCAGATTACCGCATATGGAAAGAGAGGCTGTGATAATGGAATATCCAGTTGTTGGCAGTTGTATGGTAGGAGTGAAATTATATTAGCGCTCATGACAAATGTGATGTATGTCATAGCTGAGGTAACCTTGTGTGATCAAGGCATTTATGTGCAATAAGTAGAGCCATATAGCTGCAGCTTATAGCAAGGTAGTAGATGAGTCTTTTTGCACCAGCAGTATAATGATTCCAAAAATCGCTACAATATGAAATGGTGTTTAGTTACTTTCCTGGATATAGTGATTGATTCCAAGAATCGCTACAATATGGAACAGTGTTTAGTTACTTTCCTGGAGATAACAGAAGTACAAAATATTAACTGGGCACCACATAAAGTGGCAGCAATGAGAAAATTACCTTCCCTATATTATTCAATATCTAATGATAGCTCAGTCATTGACTTAGTACATATATTGTGGTCTTGTAAGGGAATAAAAAGTGTTAGCCTCTTATTTTAAGTGGCCTTTAAGGAAGGCACATTATCTATAATATCCAAGATTGCAAATGGAATCACTGTGTTTTAGGTATACTAGCTTTAAATAATATTTCCAGAGAAGGATATCTTTTAATATGTTTAATAAATGCATGGATACATTTTTTTGTGACCAAGATGAGATTATGTTGAGAAAAAGCCTTTCAGTTATGTTATGTCAAGCCATGTCATTTTCTAGCAAATTTCTCTCCTAAGTAAAATAAATATTTAATTTCATACTGACCACGTGCAAAACTTGTCAGTAAACTGGTAAATGTTTTTTTAAGATTGTAACTATCACACTGAGTATTGTGCATGCACTGCATCTTGCCTTTGCAATTTGCTATTATTAGAGATTTACTAAGCTATCTATTCTGTGGGATTTCTTGACTTTCATATCATTTTTATTTATCTCAGTTATATATTACTCAAATTATCATACTGAGCTATGGTTTCAGCTTCAAAACCATGCAGTTTGAACTTTCATTGTAATCCTTTCTTTATAAATTACAAATTTTGTGATTTTACATTTTCTTTATAAGAACAGTTTTAGTTTTAGAAGTCTGCAGAAATGTGAACAAGCAATATCTAAACAACAGTAAACACAACTCTTATACATTTTCTATCACACTGTGCATCTAACATAGATAATATAGAAATATTGTTTGTTTTAGAATTAATAATCTGTTATTTTGTAGCAATTTCTTTCCTAAAATATGCAGATTGCAGGTATCTACATTTTCAACTGAAGAGATTATGTTCATCATGTTGATCACTGCTAAAGTAGAACTTGCTATAGAGCTTATATCCTGTCAATGATTTAAGAACTGGCCAGCTTCCAAAGCTTCAGGGAACTTTCCATGCTCTGAAACTGTCAGGTTGCTCAAGGTGAGATGACAAAAAGGCAGGTTTGGATGCCAAGCCCTTCAGTGCTTTACTGCTGTCTAACACAATGCTCCTATGAGGCTTTTGAAGATCAAAGGTCGACTTGTGTTGTTCCTTTAAAAGGCAGATTAAGTTCACTTTGGGGAAAAAAAACTTCCATTTAATAATTTTGGTTATTACTTAACTATTCCTCTTCGGGCGGCCACGGTGGTGCAGAGGTTAGTGTTGCCACCTCACAGCAAGAGGTTCTCTGATTTGATCCTTGGCTGGGGTGCCTTCTGTGCAGAGTCTGCATGTCCTCCCTGTGGTCGCATGGGTTTCCTTCGGGTGTTCCGGTTTCCTCCCACATCCCAAAGACTGTTTGTCCCATGGCCAGTCCTTATTCCGGCTGCAAAAAAGAAAAAAGTTATGTAAACAGCCTTTGCTACCACAGCAGGCTAGCAATTTGACTCAGCCATGGGTGAGTGACTCTGCTGTGGCCATTTGTAATATCTCAGATCACTTATCTTTTACCCTGTATCCTGTGGTGTAGCACTTACAGCCACTAGCCATGTCCTCTGCAGCTCTCGACATCCTGTCAGTAGTCAAGGAATAGCTACTTTTGTCAGTCCTAGGAAAGGGAAAAGAGATGGCTTCCCTGTTTTGTCAAAATGTTGTACCTATCCCGAGGGAAGTTGCTGTTGCCATTAATAATGCCATTGGCCCAATTTTCCTGTCCAAACGAAGCAGAAAACTAAGTATATATCTACTTCTCCTAAAATGTCTTTAGACAGGAGTAGTTAACTGGGTCTGGCTCACGGTTCAATTCAGGCTATTGATCCTTCTTGTAAGGTAATTTCTGTTAAAAGAAAGAAGAATACTCCCTTTTCTGAAGAAAGAAGGACGGACGTACAGATACGGATTGTTCTAATATTTCTGATTCAGTCTCAGGGGAGAGGTCAGTTTCTAGTTCTCCCTGTGGGTATTTCTCTCTTTGTGACTATTTCTAGAATGTGCCAGGGTTTTCAGTGGGAAACACTGAGGTTTCTAAGTCCTTCAGAAACTGTTTTGAGCTGTCACTGAAGGAATTTCCAGAACCTGCCCTCATTCCACCTGTTTCTGCTGCCTTGGAGGATGTCTGTGCCACTGCCTGCAATTTTTCTGACAGTCATCCAGTTGCTCCTAAGAAGGCAGAATTTATAAAGATACTTAATCTTGTAAGTTTTCATACACTCTTCCCAAACCAGATCCTGCAGTTATGTTGTTAAGTTAATCCTTTTGCTGCTAAACACTTAGTTATTTCCAGTCCTACTATTTCTGATAAGGATGGGGAGATAAATATTAGAAAAAAGTGCATGCTTCTGTTACTTTGATTTTTAGAATTTTGAACAGTCGGATTTTTATGTTAAGGTTTGTACTGTCTAATTGTCAAAGTATGAGGAATATTTTGTCTGCAGTTTTTTCTATTGTGGAGAAATCCGCTTTGAATAATTTAATTTCTCCTATTGTAAAAGTCACTACTCATTATATACAGTGTGCTTATGACTCTCTTGATACTTCTTGCAGGGCTGTGGCCGCTGCTGTTGTTTTGATGAGGTTTGCATGGCTGCATTCACAGACCCTCCCAGATAATGTTAAAAATTAGATTTTAAATTCTGCTTTGGATACAGATTTAGTTTTTCACCCCTCAGGTTCAGAAGTGATCGAAAAGCGTGATGAAAAGGAAAGCTGATACAGGGAATCTGTAAGATTTTTCATCTCTTATTATATTCAAAGGAGTCTCTTAACTATTCATCCAATGATGAAAAAAATAAATAAACAGTATCAGAAATGCAGGTAAACAGACATTTAACAGGGAATAATAAGGGGATTCCAAGAAGAATTCAGGAAACTCCAAACCTAAGGACAGTACAGTAAGTCAGAATGACTATTTTTAAGATACTTCATGACCCCCTCCCTCCCTGGAACACCCCTTTGTCTTCCAGAAAGTCTGAATCTGCACTTTTCTATTTGGCAACAGATAGTTTAAACAAATGGGCTCTGAAGGTTAATCATTAAGGTTACAGATAGTAAGAGAGGAAATTCCTCCTTTCCAAATGGTAACACATCATCCACCAGACTAGACTCTTTTATTTCCAGCTGCCTTTCATCACATGCTGTCCATTAGAGAGATGGAATGACATCCCACTTCCCAGGCTGGAAGGGGGTTTTATTCAAGGATATTTTCAATATCAAAGAAAGAACATTTTCAAAGACCAGTTCTATATCTTTCTTAAACATGTTTGTGATAGTTTCCAAATTCCGAATGATGTAATTTTAGAACCTGTTATGTCTTCTTCCTAATTCAAGTTTCCTGGTAACCTAGATTTAAAAAATGCATATAATCACATCTCTATTCATCCAGGTTTCAGGAATCTCTTAATGTTTTCTGTGTCTGGATCACATTATCAGTTCTGTGCCTTAACCTTTGGACTATCCACTGCATCAAGGGAGATCTCAAAGTGTCTAGCTTCAGTTATAGCACATTGCAGGCTACAGGGTATCAACATTTTTCCATATGTAGATGACTTGCATATTTTTGTTGAGTCTTTCTCAAAGTGTCAGAATCTCTTTCTTTTGGGTGAGAGATCTCTTACACAAGCTGGGATTCCAAGAGAACATTTAAAAATCTTTCTAGACTCCTTCAAACAGGATTATTGTGTTCCTGGGATGTCAACTAGGCACCTCAGTTCAAAGAGCTTTTCTTCACAAGACAAAATAGTTCTAGATGTATTTTTAGGATTTTCCACTCAGACTCAGGTCACTGTGAAGGAATACCTGAGGATTTGGGGTCTCATGACTTGTACTATTTTCATGATACCCCTGGCACAACTCCACATGAGAATGATACATACCGTACGTGATATCTGATGTCTCTTTGGATCCAGACCAACACTCTTTGTGTTTTTAAATCCCAGCACTTGTGTTTGCCAGAAGAAACATAACTTGGTGGAAACAACAGATATCCCTAAATCCATGCCTCCCTTTTCCCTTCAATTTTCCAAAATAATCATTCACCACAGATGTCTCAGACTTTGATGAGTAATTTCAGGAGAGATAATAGTGCAAACCATGGGACACCAAGGACACACACAAGTACATAAATTTAAAGCAGCTGCTTGCCCTGATCAAAGCACTCAACTCTTTGAAGCATCTCTGGTCTGTAGGACCTCTTGAAGTTGTTACAGATAAAACCAGAGTCATCTGGTACATCAACAAGTAAGGGGGACCAGGTTGTACCCCCCTTCGCAGGCTAGCCATGTTAGCTATGGATATAGCTTCACAGCACAGTCTATCTCTACAGGCATCCTACATTTCATCAGAGCATAATTGTGTGGCAGACAAGCTGAGCAAGACAAGGTCCGACCATCACTAATGGAAACTAGACCAGGGGTCTTCTAGACCTATGTGTGGGATCTACTCAAGTATACCTCTTTGCCTTCTGTCTGAAAAATCATCTGTCAAGATTCTGATCCAGGACTCCATGCAAGAAGGCTGAGAAGATAGTTGACTTTCCTTTTTCTTTTTGCTTAGGCAGGAATGTAATGTGTGCTTTTCCACCCTTTCCACTAATTTCTAGGGCACGTCTGAAGATTCAAAAGAGATCCTCCAAGATCACTGTGGTGACTCCCTTCTGACCCACACAACAGTGGTTCTCTCTTCTTTTGGAAATGACCAGGGGTAATTACCACAAGCTTCCTCACAGACTGGATCCACTCACATAAGAGCAAGGGTGTTTGATACACCCTGACATCAGTCAACTTCATTTGGATGCCTGGATGATATCTTAATTCCTTTTAGGCACTTCTTTACCAAGGACAGTCAACTTCATGCTTCTTAAGACAGAAGTGGTGAACTGCATGACACCCATGCAGATGGACAATACAGTTATGACTGTTGAATCCTACACAAATGCACTCTATAAGCACTTAGACGAATGCATGGAACGTGCTATCTCAAACTTAACCAAGATGCTATACTCCAAAAAAGGAAGCCAATCTGGTGGTCCCCTGCCATAAACAAACTGTACAACAGAAGGAAGAAATTGTTGCAAAAGAGAGTAAAATCCCATGAGTGGAGGAGCTCCCTTGTCAGCCTCAGTAAGAAGCTGAGATCCCTTATAAGATCCTCCAAAGCTAGCTATGAAAACAAAATCGCCACTGATTCTAAGGACAACCACAAAGCATTCTATAGCTATTTCAAGAATCTCAATGGCAACACCCAGATCTGCTCTGAGTTACAACACAGTGGCACAAAAATTATAGAAACAACTGATATTGCCAACATCCTGGCAGATAGGTTCAGTGCTAACTTTACCCCCCCCACCCCCTAAAGGGCTCATATCTATACAGGAAGAATGCAGAGTCTCTCTAATCACAACAAAAGCTGCACTGTCAAAGCCAAAAACACAGCATCCATGGGACCGGACAACATCCCAGGCTGCATTTTACACGAACTTCAGAAAGAACTGGCTCCCCACCTAAGCACTATGTTCAATCATAGCCTCACATCAGGCTTTGTGCCCACTGAATGGCGTACAGCAACAGTTATCCCAGTCCACAAAGGGGGAGCCACCACTGATCCCAGGAATTATCACCCTATTAGCCTGACGAGCCTGGTCTGCAAGGCCATGGAATGTATCATCATGGAACTCATAAACAAAGACATTGATAATCTCCAAACTCTGGATCCCACCCAGTTCGGGTTTGTAAAAGGCAGATCATGCCTCCTGAACCTGATCAACTTCTTTGAGGCAGTCACCAAAGCCGTAGATGAGGGTAAGGTGGTTAACACAGCCTCCACTCCAAATGTGACCTCAAACCAGTGACAATTGGAGTATCACCGGGTTTAGTCCTGGGACTTCTGCTGTTTGGTATCTACTTCTGTGAAGTACAGGCTAACACAGAAGGCCTCTGGCTAATGAAGTTCACAGATGACTGCAAACTAGGAGCCATAGTTGAATCCCCAAATGATGTTGAAATCCTACAGAAGGGCCTCGCTGAGACAGATGCCTGGTGTCAGAGCCATGGCCTCAAGCTCAATGTCAAAAAGTGCATTGTCATCCCCTTTGGTAAAAACTCTGTACCCATGAACTTCTACATAGACAGCAGTCTACTTAACACTGAATGTGTGATAAGAGACCTTGGGACCCAGGTGGACAGTATTCTGTCCTTTGATAGTCACATTGTGTTGTCCATTACCTTACTTGGATAGAAGGAAGTTTCTTTGCTCACCAGTGGGAGTGGGAGCCCACAAGAGCTGTAGTAATTGGTTGTTTTGGACCATTTCAAGCTCTTTTGTAGTTCCTGTTTAAAAAATCAGCGTTTGCACAGCTTTGCACAAGCAGCGCGCAGCACAGGGATTAAACAAGGTTAAACTTTTTCTGGCTCCTCAAGTCTGCTCTTCAAATTTTCCCTTAAGGAAGCTCTACTCTTAGTATAATCAGACTACTCGCTATATTAGCCTAGCACATGTTCTCAAAACTTCTCTACTAAGTAAGCACTCTCATACTAAGTAAGCACTACATCCACCTACCACCCCTGTGAATATCCACTTCCCTTAAAGGCACAGCACTCCCTTATACTGTTCTAGCATGTCGAGGTGGTATTACTGGCGTCCCTCTCCAGTTCAGCTGGTTAATCTGGGTATCTTGAGACAATGCTACAATTGTCTCATGCTCCTCCCAACAAACACAAATACATGTGAGAGATGCAACTATATAGCCAAACTGGAGGCTGAACTCTCTCAACTCAGGGCTGGCATGACCAGACAGGAGGAGATGGTAACCACATACACAACAAACCCAGTCCCACATAGACCTACCACAACTGCAAACCAAACACATAAAAACACAAAGACATACTCGGAGGCTCTAATAAAAAACTTACCAAAACAACAGAGGCTCCCAAAGCAGACATCCAAAAATCCACCACCTCAAAACAAAACACATGCAACACATACTTCAATAAATCAGTGTGTCAACCAATCACAGCCCTTAAGGCCAAATACCATGCCTGATACACTAGTAATAGGTGACTCTATAGTCAGACACACTGATGTCCTGCTTACCAGGCTGAACAAGGAGAGAGTGACTGTGAGCTGCCTATCGGGAGCTAAGATCCGCCACATAACACACCGCACTCAGGTCACTCAAAGCAAGTACAAATATGACTCCGTCATTGTCCATGCTGGCGTGAATGACCTGAGACGTACCTCCCTGGACTACATGAAAAGAGACATAGAGGAGCTCTCTGATTATGTAGCCCAGGCTGGTATGACCCTGACCCTGAGCAGCATCTTGCCCTCACCAAGAATGATGCCACAATACAAAGACAAGATGATCAGCTTTAATAATTGGCTCAAGTACTGGTGTCATTCTAAGGGGATCCAGTCTCTGTCTGCCTGGGATGACATGTTGGACAAGCCACACTGCTTCACTAGGGACGGCTTGCACCTGTCACCACTGGGCTTCCGGATATTGGCTAAGGCTCTTGCCACCCCCATAGTGCCTTTTTTAGGCAAGGCTCAAAAGACAAACCCACCTCCTTAGAAAACAAAAATGGAAAAAAACTAAGGGTAATGCTGCTCAACGCTAGAAGTCTAATCCTCAAGATGCATGCACTCGATGCACTCCTCAGTATGGAGAACATCAACATCTGTGCAGTAACTGAAACCTGGTTCAAGGCTCCTGAGCTACCAGGCTATACCTTTATCATGCTTTTCGCCCCCAAACCGGGCCGAACCACAAAGAAGAGGAGGTCCATATTCATCAAGGACACCCACACCTCCAGGTTAGTAGCAACACATGAAGCATCAGAGACCATACAGGTGCAACTAACCATAGGCAAAACTGCTATACAACTGGTAGCATGTTACAGACCACCCTCCCAATCTCAGGAACCCCACTCAGCCTTCCTGAAGACATTGGAGGATATTTGGATATGAATGTATCACAAAATACCATCATACTGGGAGACTTCAACTACCCAAACATAGATTGGGTACATTATTCTAGCCCTAACACCCTAGCCCAAAGGTTCCTGGAATTCATAAATTCAAATGCACTGGAACAACTAGTCACCTCTCCCACTAGGGGAGATAATATACTAGACCTGATCATCACAAACATGGGGACAAAATGCTCCACACCGTGCCCCTCACTAGTGAGATCTGACCACAAACTAATCACCCTGGATATACATATCCCACCTCCACCCCAGCACAAAGGCCACAGTGAAAAACTTCTCAAAAGCAGACTTCACTCTTCTTAAGACTGAGATGGTATCCGTTAAGCCCACTGGGCCAGTGGATACCACATCCCACAATGCCGAATCCTTCACAAATGTTTTCTATGGACATCTCCAAGAATGCATGGATCATGCAATCCCAAATAAATCCAAGTCCCTCTCCACCAAAGGCAAGCGTCCTGTCTGGTGGACCTCAGCCATTAACAAATTGTATAACAAAAGAAGGAAGCTACTGCACGACAGAGCAAAATCCCATAAAGGGAAGACATCTCTGATCATCATCAGCAGAAAACTACATTCCCTCATAAAAACATCCAAGGCCAACTTTGAGAGAAAAATCGCTAAGGACACTAAAGATAACCACAAAGCCTTCTTCAGCTATGTTAGAAACCTGTCTTGGAAACCCTCAGATATGCTCAGAGTTAGTTCACAACAACAAAAAATACACTGAACCCACAGATATTGCCAACATTCTGGCTGACAGGTTCAGTGCAAATTTCTGCAAATTCTCCCCCCTCACCCCCAAAAGAAGAAATACTTATCCCAGCTGAATGTAATCTCCTGTCATCTCAGATGTCCAAGTGAGAACCCTCAACAAAGCTAAAAACACAGCATCAATGGGACCTGATGGTATCCCTCACGTGAACTCCAAGAGGAGCTAAACCCGCATTAAAAATGCTATTTAACCTTAGCCTTACTACAGGATATGTACCTGAACACTGGCGTTGCAGCAACAGTGGTCCCACTCCACAAAGGGGGTACCTCTACAGACCCTGGGAACTACCACCCCATAAGCTTAACCAGCCTGGTCTGCAAATCTATGGAAAGAATCATTATGGAACTCATAAACAGAGACATAGGGGACCTACAGACACTTGACCCCACCCAGTTCGGCTTTGTAAAGGGCAGATCCTGCCTTTTGAACCTGGTTGACTTTTTCAAAACAGTCACTAGAGCCATTGATGAGGGCAAAGCAGTCTATACAGCCTACCTGGACTTGGCTAAGGCGTTCGACACAATACCCCACTCAGGCATCATAGATAAGCTCAACAGCTTAAACGTAAACCCTTATGTCACTAGATGGGTTGCAAACTGGCTAAAGGACAGAGCCCATAAAGTTAAAATCGCTGGAGCAATGTCAGACTCAAAGCCAGTCACAAGTGGTGTCCCACAGGGATCTGTCCTGGGACCCCACTTGTTCGGCATTTATTTCTCAGATGTTAAAGCAAACATGGGAGGGTTGTGGCTGACAAAGTTCACAGATGACTGCAAACTAGAGCCATACACCAGCAGACACATACATCCTACAAAAAGGCCTCACAGAAATGGACAACTGGTGCCAGAGTCACGGCCTTAAACTAAATGCCAAAAAATGTATAGTCATCCCCTTTGGGAAAAACAAAGTACCCACAAATTATCACATAGACAGCAACCCACTGAGTACGGAAAAAGTAATCAGAGACCTAGGGACCCAAGTTGACAGCGACCTCTCATTTGACATTGCCAAAGTGGTTAGAAAAACATTCTACCTTATACACCTCATCATGAAGGGATTCACATCCAAATCCAAGGATGTCATTGTACCCCTATACTCCTCCCTCATCAGACCCATGATTGAGTACAATGCCCCATTTGGTATGTACCTCACCCGGCATTTGCAACAGCTGGAGAGACCACAAAAGTACCTCACCAAGAGGATCAAGGGTCTCCAACATATGTCTTATTCTGCCAGACTAAAGAAACTCCAGCTCTATTCAGTAGCATACCGCCTGCTCAGAGGTGATCTCTGCCTGACATACAAGGCCATGTCCAATCAGGATCTGATGGACATGCTCCACCTCAAAAAATCCAAATCCATCAGGACCACGAGAGCTAAAGACTTAAACCTCGCACAAGTATGAATAGGACATGCTGGAGAGATAGATTCATAACCCAGAGGCTTCCCATGCTTTGGAACAAGATCCCAGTTCATGTTAGGCAGAGCCCTCACTGCCTCTCTCCAAGAGAAATCTTGATGAGTGGATGGGAGATCGTAAGTTACCAGGGTCACATCTGTGTCACTACTAGACAGGGGCACAGTAAACTAATTCTATTATATAAGGGGACCTTCATTGTGTCACTACTAGACAGAGGCACAGTATTCTAAATCTATTCTGTGCATTTTTGTACCATTTCATGGGGTGGCAAAAGCCACATCACTATGGCTAGGCTTACAAATGCCCCAGGGCAGATAGCCTAGTACTAAACTATGAAACTATGAAACTACAGTAGTCAGGAAGGCCTTCTATGTGGCACACCTCATCATAAAAGGGTTCTCATCCAGGAAAAAAGAGGTCATTGTTCCCCTCTACTCGACACTCATTAGACCCATTATAGAATACAGCACCCCTTTTGGAATGTACCTCACAAGACATCTGCAGCAGCTGGAAAGGCCATAGAAGTACCTCACAAAGAGGATTACTGGCCTCAAACAGATGCCCTATACTGACCGTCTCAAAAAATTCCAGCTTTACTCAGTAGCATATCACCTACTCCTAGGTGATCTCTGCCTAATATATAAAGCTATGTCAAACCCAGAGCTGTTGGACATGCTACATCTAAAGAAATCCCAATCCCTCCGAGCTACACACTCTAGGGACCTAATCCTCATCACCACAATAAACAGGACATGCTGGAGGGATAGATTCCTACCCCAGAGACTTCCCATACTCTGGAACAGGCTACCCATGTATGTCAAGCAAAGTTCTTCATTAGCACTGTTCAAGAAAAATCTTGATGAGTGGATGGGAAATAGGAAATACACCCCAGGGATCACTTCTGTGTCTGCTCGACAGTGGCACAGGAAAATAACTTTCTTGGGTGGCATAAGCCAGGGATCCTTGTTAGCTAGGCATACGTAGGCCCTCGGGCCGATAGCCTAGTACCTACCTATTATATTAGAAAATCATATATTAACAAATGGAAAAGTTTTCTAGTTGGTGCCTACAACATAACCAGCACCCATTCAGGGACAGTCACTCTCTGTTTTTGCAATATTTGTGTGAGTTATTATGGCCTATCTTACTCCTCCATGAAGGTTCATTTATCATGCATTTCAGCATGTCTGCCCATAGACCCTCCTCTTTCAATGCAATTTCATGTCAAAGTGTTTTTGAAATGAGTTTTCTCTAAGAGACTTCCAAGAAAACAGGGTGCCCCTCCTTGGGACCTTAATTTTGTGTAAGAAAAACTAACAACTGCTTGATTTGAACCAGATAACTTGGCTGAGTTGAGGTTCTTAACATGGAAAATAGTTTTGCTGATTGCTCTGACCTCTGCAAGAAGAGTATCTGAGTTACAAGTTCTTATGGTGAATTAACCCTACCTCATTTGTTCATGGAGATAGGGTTTCTTTCAGAACTAATCATTTTTCAGTGCCTAAAGTGATATCTCAATTTACTTTAAGCCGTACCATCTATCTCCCTGTTTTCTTTCTGAGCCCAAAAACTAAGGGAGTAAGGACCTTAGATGTACAAAGATACCTCAGGTACTACCTTGCAAGAACTAACTTGTTCATATCTTTGGATCAATTATTTGTTTCTTGCGAAGGTAAGAAGAAGGGACAACCTGTGTCAAAACAGGCAATTTCCAAATGGTTGTCTAAGGCTATTACCTTTTGTTACACTTACCACAACAAATTTATCCCAGGTAGGGTCAAGGCCCACTCTACCATGGCCTTGCCTTCGTCTATGGATTTTTGGAATAGGTTCTATTCTGGAAGAATTCTAAAATTAGCAACTTGGTTCTCTGTGCATACTTTTACAAATCACTACAGGCTTGACTCCTCTAGGTTTAGATCAGGATTTGCAAGGACCATTCTCCAGGAGCTCTTAAGCTCTTCTTCCACCTCCAAAATGTAGTAAGCTAGGGCAATCTATCCATATAGCTAAGGCCGCTGCAGCAGTGATCAATATGATGAACATAGTACAGTTATATAGGTAAACCTACTATAACAGTAGATGTTGGAATGATCAGTGCTGCAGTAGCCACTCTCTTCATCCATCCTCCTTGCTTTTTGGCCAGGATGTGGTTATTTATTTTTTGTGCTTCCTTGTATTGTTGTTTCAGGGCACAGCATCCCTGTCTCTGTTGGTAGCAAATCTCTGAAGGGTTTGATGCCCAAACTTGTGTTTTAGTCGGACCACGTGAGCTGACTGACAGTTTGGACACATGGAAGATTCCCTATAGCTTTGGAAGCTAGCCAGATGTTATATCCTTTGCAGGATATAATCAATGTAACTAATGCTGGTGCAATAATAATCATTCAACCATCTACTGTTATAGTAAGTTTACCTATATAACTGCACTCTCTAGTTTAACATAGCTGTAGTCCATAGTTTAGAATTAGTTGTAGAATTAATAACCTGTTCTGTTGTAACAATTCTTTCTTAAGATTTGCAGGTTGATTACATCCACATTATTTGCTGAAGAGATATCTAGTTCAGCATACCTGCAGTCCATTAAATATATTTTGAAACACTTTATGATGCTGAGTGTTATGTTATATTTTCCATATATCACAAATTGAAAGTGATTCGACAACCAGAATTTTGGAATTACCATAATGAGAGATTATATATATTTTTTATATGGTGTATGTTGCATTGTGAGAAATGCAACATATAGAACCACAACTTATTGAGCAACAAATTCTCAAAACAAATCCTTTCAAAAAAACAGCAAAAGGGGAATAGACTCCTCTTTTTGCATGGGAGGTAAGCCTCCTGTACTGCTCATGTGGAGGACTGTTTCTCCCCATACCATCTGTTAATTATAAATACCAACACTGAGATCATAATACAGTGGGGAAAGGGCAAACTCCTCTATCACCACTGTACCATGATCTAGCACAGAAACAAGGCTGGCATGTTTGATCAGCTCATTATAGTTTAGCTGTGCCCATTTTGTTTTGGAGGGGGGTTCAACAAGTTGATATTTGAACAGACAATGACCAAGGGTGAAAATCCAACCTGTACATTTTATTTGTGAAATATACATCTTAACCATTTGCCAACCCACAAACCCTCATAAAATATTGACTCCATGATGTCTGACATTTATGCAGTATTTTTTGAATGCAGGCTGCACATTGGACACAATAAATTGGCCATAGGTGTGAGTGTGCTTGCGAATATGGTGTGCAAAAAATGGGAAAAAGAGGTTGTAGATTGATGGATGTACAGGATGGACATAAATGAGAAATTTTGGAATTTCAATTTTCAAGAGAATCTTATCTCTGAATTGCACAAATGGTTATTTTTCAATCAGTAGCAGACACACGCAATTCTGTTTTTTGAAGAATCTGTACTTGGATCCTCCTGTTCCATGATTAAATAAAATAGCCAAGTCTACAGATTTATTTTGTTGGAGATGTAAAGGAACTATGATTAGAAACATCTTTTATGACTGGACAATATTAAAAGACTTCTGGACAAATGTAGTGTATTCTGAACCAACTCTATGTTCTGAATTTATTTAACTAGAAACTTGGCATTGCATTAAAAAGAGTCAATGTTATTTTTTATTTTGAATTATCTTAGCCATAGCCTTGAAGTGAATTATAAGATGCTTGTCTCAAGAGTCACCTACTACTGTTTCAGAATTTCTTTTATCATTAAAATATGTATGTGATAGAGAAGCTTACTTAATAAGAAAGCTACCAACTGGCCAAATGTTTCCGAATTACTATGGTCTTGTATTTTATGTAGGAAAGACTGGGCTCATATTGTGGACCAGGCTTTATAATGACACCTAAGCAATAAAAAAAAAAACGAGTGGCAAAAAATGACCTAAGTAAGCATTCAAAAGTATGCAGTAACCTAGGTTTTTTTTTTTTTTTTTTTTTTTTTTTTTGGAAAAGGTGCAGATTTCTGAGTGAGGTGGAAGTTGGGAGAGGCTAAGATATTGTATATTCCATTGGCAGTTGTTATTAACTGCCTCTCAGACAATTGGGTTAAATGAATATATTTCTGTTAACAGTATCTTATAATTAAAGGCAGTAAATGTATTATTTACTGTTTATAATTTACTACTTATGATTATAGTTTTACTATGGTTGACTTTTAATGTTACAAAAAGTATTTTACATGTTGTCAATTTTAATCAGTAAGTTCTAATATTTTTTTTGAGGTGACCATCACTTTAAGACTGTGTTGGGAAGGGTTTTGTCATGTGATCACACAGGCTATTTAAACCAAATGGAATCAATGCACATAGTTCTGGTGAGGTTTTTAATAGATTAGAATGAAAGTGCTTCACTCTTGTGATGTATTTACATATTTGCAACAAATTTCCATTGGACACAAACTCAGATTGGTTCTTAGAGGTCACAACAACAGCAACAACAGTATTTTTTGGATTAAATATTGTATATATAGGTTCATAGGTTGATAGGTTGGTACTAGGCTATCGGCCCTAGGGCCTATGCAAGCCTATCCATAACAATTCCCTGGATATTTCTTCCCACAATATTTACTTCTCCGGGCCCCTGTCTAGCAGGGCGACTGACATGATCCCCGGGGTGAATTTCCTGTCTCCCATCCAATCATCAAGGTTCGTTTTGAAGAGGGCCAATGAGGCACTCTGCTTGATATGTATGGGCAGTCTATTCCAGAGTATGGGGAGTCTCTGGGTCAGGAACCTATCCCTCCAGATTATATTATATATATCCCACGATATATATATTATTATATTATATTAGGGAGCATATCCCTCTATATTTATTGTTTAGCTTGATTTTTTCAAGTTCTAATTTATGGAAATTTTACAGTAGAATTTTTATTAAAATTCAGTTTCTTACTAATATGAATTTATTGAACTCCCCCCCCCCCCAATGATGGTATAAGAATATGTTTACAATTTTTAACCAATGAAGACGTTAGTTTTATTTATAGTTTGTTGACTTGGGTAATGTGCTAATCAATAATAATATCAGACAGTGAAGAATCAACATAATGGCACAGTAGAAGATCAAAATAATTAAAATATGATTAAAACAAATACAGTATGACTAATATGTGTATGTAACATAGAGAACATATATGTACACCCGAAAGAAACAGTAAATGAATATGGATTAAGTCAGAAAGAACAATGAGTAAAATGGATGTAAAATAATTTATATTTATATATATATATATATATAGAGAGAGAGAGAGATACAGATATAGATATATATATGTGTGTTTGTAAAAACAAAAATAATATTACAGTAATGTCTAAAGCCATTAAAGATGAATTGTTCCTCTTTAAGCAACAAGTAATATGAGGAGATTGAAGGGAGGTCAGTCATGATAATGAAGAAAGAAGGAGAGAATGACAAAAGCCAGGTAATAGCAGAGTGAGTGAAGGAAACGTATTTTAACTTCTGTTGACTTAGCTAGCAGGTTGATAATATAATTCTTTGCAGTCATTAGGGCCTCTAAAAGATTAAATGAAAGTACAACATACTTTGGGTCATAGTTCAGAAAGTGCATGGTTGCTTGTGTGAAGCTTGCTTTGTGGGCATCTTAGGGCAACTACATGGGTGGACATGAATCTAAGGGTATATTGAGTGACTGAGGACAACATTATTGCAAGGGAGGATATAATACAAGTATCAGGTCTGCACTTTTTATTGAAGGCCATTTAGCTTTTGTGGGACCAGTTGAAGTTCACACTTGACTTATAGCAGTACAAGATCTTTGTCTGGACATTTCTACTCTCTGTGGAGCTCAGTCAAAATTATTCTGTAGTCTAAAGAGAAATGTATTCATTTTGACTTTGGCCTGTTTAAAGTGGTGCTCAAAAGTAGAAACTGATTTAATCAGATTTCAGAGATTTTAAAGTCTGAAATGGTTCCTAGATTGTTTCCTGATAAGTCACTAATCATTCAGAAGATTACAACTTGACTGAATTTGGGCCTATTTCCAAATAGAGGGGAGGAACATGAACTGTGAAAAGAGCAAGGGTGCATGCACACACCTTGGAGTACTTCTTGTATGAGTGATATGGATGAGACAATTCTAACTCAGGAGACTTTATGCATAAGGTAGTTGGAGATAAACTGGATTATTTCTTTGCTGAACTCTGTATTTTGTAGAGATATTCTAAGAAGCTGATGGTTAAACAGGGCAAAGGCTTTTCTGAGACCGATAAAAGACCTTTGTCTGTGTTTTTTAAAATGTTGTATGTAAGGTCTTGGATTGTCATGGTACTTCTACCTGTGCAAAACAAGTCTTGAAGTTTAGATAGTGCAGAAAATCTATTTCATATCTTGACAGTTCTGATTATGGAGAATGTTTTCATGGATTTATCTAGAAATAAGAGAAGAAAGAAAGACCTAAAATCAGTGGTGAAATAATGGAATTCAGTTTTATGTACTGGCCACCTAAAAGTTATTTTTATCAAAGTCAGAGGAAACATTAAGGAGATCAATTATTTGTAGATGTGCTTTAAAGGATTTCAGATCATACCCACTCAGTTTATTGTCAGATGCCATAATGAGATTAAACAAAAAAGAGAAAGATGATACTTTCCCCCAATTCTTTGGAAACATTTGATTTATTCTACCAAAGTTAAAACTGTCAACAATTATCATAGATCTCTTTGTCTACCATTTTACAAGGATAGTAAAAATGTAAAAGACATTGTCATGAAGCACTCAGACTTATTTCATTATAATGGTATAAATAATAAAGAGGGAGTTATCCCTAACTTTATATTCAGGAATGGTAAAAACATTAAAAAGGATAGAAAACTACATGAACATAAATGATAATGGACCCACTATCAGTGGAAGATCAAAAGGGATGCTTTTCTGTACAAATTGTAAACAATGTAAATTTATCAACATTATTAAATTTGTGATGCTGGGTGAGTTGTTTCACTTCAGGGGTAGTTATAATTCTAATTCTACAGGTGTTATTTATTTGGCTACCTGTTTATCCTGTATAGCTTTCTATATAAGCACAACACCAGAAGAAGATAAGGGAAAGAACATGCCAGCATTTATCTTCCATCAAGAAAAACAACATGTTTAATGCTTTACCAAAAGACAGTAAGCTTTGTGACAATTTGTGTGTGTGTGTGTGTGTGTGTGTGTGTGTGTGTGTGTGTGTGTGTGTGTGTGTGTGTGTGTGTTTTGGAAAAAGTACATAGGTTTGAAAAAGGAGGTAACTGGAAAGATTATTTCTTGGTGAGTGGATTATATTGGCATTTTTTTATGCAGACAACTTGGATTAAATGAAAATGTATCTATTGTTAGTATTTTAAAATTAAAGAGAAATCAGCAAAACTAATTTGCTATTGGATCATTCAGCTATCATGTAACTGGTATTTACTATTTAAACAATGTGATTTAACAATCACTTCAGTTCTGGTGAAGTCTTTGATACATGAAATATGAAAGCACATAACTGTTGTTATGATTTTTTATTTATTTGTTTTGAGTTTTGTCATTATAGTTGGGTACACTATACCATGTGATTTTTGGGTCCACTTCTAAATCTTGAAAGCTCATAATCTTGAAATTCAAAATACTGAGTCCAAAATCTTGAAAGTTCAAAATACTGAAAACTCAAAATGCTGAATTTCATAATATCGAAAAAAACTACAGGATACTAACACTTACTATATTCCAACAAAAGTACATAGAGAAACAAATAAAAGACAAAGTATATTAGTTTACTCCAACTATTAGCAGAGGGCCAAGCCCCCTGCTACTTAAATATATCATCTCCGAGATCGCACTTTACTACACTAAGATTAGTTATGTTGTGGTATAGCAAATTAAAAGGGAACATGACTAAGGTTACAACAGGCAGTCATGATGGACATAATAGTATGTTTGCCATTTTCTTCTGTAGTGTGATCTTGGAGTTGATATATTTAAGTAGCAGGGGGGTGTGGGTGTGCAGTCCCCCACATGGGGAGTGCAGGGGGGCTTGCCCCCCCAATAATAGTTGGAGAAGAGTAATATGTTTTGTCATCTGTAAGTGTTGGTGTACTCTGTTTTTTTCAATATTCTGGAATTCAGTATTTTGAGTTTCAGCATTTTGTAACTTTCAAGATTTTGGACTCAGTATTTTGAATTTCAAGATTATGAGCTTTCAAGATTTAGAAGTGGACCTGATTTTCTTTGGATTTAAGATATAGTAGCTGCAGGAATTACAAAGACAAAGGTCATCTATTCATGGTTGATTAATATTTAGGTGTAGATCAATTTAATTACTTATCGCCTGGGTATAGTTATTTTTAATTAAAATATTGAGAAGCACGGCATTGATGGTGAATCTAAAAGTGATATTCAGTCTATAAGAGAGATATGTGATACTGATGCTGAAAAAGAAGACAAGCAGATTTGTACCCCTACTGAACATACAGTGAATAATGCAGTTATAAAAGTAGACAGTATGAAGTTTGTTAGACGTTATTCTTAGAAAGAGCAATAAGTAGAAATGTAGCAGTAAGGAACACAGATAGAAAAAATAGGTAAAGGAGAATGCCCACTTCGCTATGATAATGTTAAAAAGATAAAACCAAAACATACTAAAAAAAAGAATTCCACTTTTTTAAGAGGTCTTGGGGAAGTGTTGATACTCAGTGATTGTATGTTAAAATCTGTGGTAACACATTTTTGTAAACTTAATAAATAATCACAGTGCCTGCCTTGCCAGGATTAAGACTTGAATGTGCAAAGAAAAAAATTGTGAAAAAAATGAAAACAGATTACTCAAAATATTATTTGTATGAAATTCATGCAGGTATAAAAGATCTTAAGTTTACTCCACTGGATCAAATTAAATATTTAATATTGGATATGAGTGAACTATTTGTGACAAGTAAAATTAACTTTGTTTTCTGTGAAATTACACCAGCTATGATTTTTTTCAAATCATGTGTATACTAAAGCTCATATTTTCAACAATTTTATCAAATTAAGTTAATTAAATATTTGGAAGACTGCATATGATTAAAGAATGTTTACTCAGAGTAAGTTACATCTTAACAGGTATGGTGTGTTTTTTGTATCTGGTTACAAAGACATGCATCTGGAGCATTTTTCCCCGGGCCTCCACTGAAAATTGGTTGCGTTCCAAGTTGGACTTTCCCGGTAAACAAATGTTAAATAAATAATAAATAAATAAATAAATAGTAAAATAACACATTATATAAAGTCTTTTTTTTTTGACAAGATATCAAATCTACAATTAAAACATATAACAGACTTGATAGTCCTTTGAAGTGTTATTTTTGTTGCACACATAGTTTGGGAAATAAAATTTAACGAGCTATTAACTTTAGTGCAGGAGGAAAAGTGTAAAATAATTGCAATAGTTGAAATATGGAGTAGGTCTGAAATAAAAAATGCATACAATATGAATGGTAATGGTGGAGGGGTTACTATGTTGACTCACAAACCAATGTCTTCTACTTTAGTTGAACTTATACAAGAACTGGAATGTATAATAGTTCAAATAAAGGATAATAGAAGTAATTTTGATATTCATATCACAAAGAGTTATTGTTCCTCTAGCATGAATATTGATAAGCATATGAAGTATTTGAATAACATGGAGACAATTCTTGCATATAATAACATCATTCTTTTGGGTGATTTGAACTATCCTGTTATCTTTCAGGTAGATCTAAGTAGCAAAACATATTTTGAACATGAATTTGTAAAATGATACTTATTAGAGGTACGTCCAATTTTTTTTAAATATAAGAGAACAGCATTTTCTTCACCATATCAGTAATATTCTTGGCTTTATAGTGAATGTCAATGTGGTGATGTCTTTTTGTTCATATGATCATAATTGTGTCAATTTTGGTCTCAAGTTTAAGACTTATAAAAAAGAAAATCTGTTCATATATAATCTTAGACTGACCAATTACAGTGCACTGATTCATGCTAGGTTAACCTGCACATAGGTTCATAGGTGTGTACTAGGCTAATGGCCCTGGAGCCTTTACAAGCCTAGCCCATAGGATTACCCTGGCATCATTCCACCTAACCTTAGTTCCCAGTGCCTCTGTCGAGTACAGCCACTGGAGTGATCCCCAGGGTGAATTTATTATTTCCCATCCACTCATCAAGATTTCTCTTGAAGAGGGCCAATGAGGTGTTCTGTTTGGGAAGTCTATTCCAGAGCATGGGCAGTCTCTGGGTTATGAACCTGTCCCTCCAGCATGTTCTGTTGATTGTGGTAATGAGGTTGAGGTCTCTGGAGCATGTGGTGTAGAGGGATTGGGATTTCTTTACATGTAGCATTTCTAACAGAGCTGGATCAGACATGGCTTTGTAAGTAAAGCAGAGATTGCCTCTAAGTATTATTTATTTATTTATTTTAACACTATTTCACCAGGATAAATCCAACTGGACACAAAGTGCCTGTTTTCAGTGGAGTCCTGGGGAGAAAAGCTCCAAGGAAGTTAACAGAGTACATACATGGTTTAGATAAAAATAAAAAAACAGTATACAAGGTAAGATAAATAAAGAAGTACAAGAACAATTTTGTAAAACAATAAGATACTCAAACAATAAGAAACTCAGGAGTAGAACCCCTATTTGCAATATTTACAGCAAAAAAAATACATATTAGTTGAGTATATCAGGTGAAAATATAGTGTATGCAATGGAGGCATACAGTGGGTCACTTATATGGAGTAGTGGGTCTTCAAGGGGGGTCTTTGCAGTTACAAAGAAGGTTAGCATAGAGGTATGAATTAAGAAGGCCCTTGAAGGTGCTTGTGTGACTTTGTAGCCTGAGTCCAGGTGGAAGGGTATTCCATACTTTAGAAACATCATAAGAGAATAGGGCTTCTCCAGCGCTGTTATTGTATGGGTTTATTTCAATCAGGTTTTTGTTACATGAACGTAGTTCACTTTTGGAGTTGTGAAAGTTTAGTATGTCAGCTAGGGCAGGGCTCTTCCCTGGATGAAAAAGAATTTGATGGGCTATGATCAGTTGGTGGTAGTGTAGGAGATTTGGAAATTCTAACCAGTGCAGTTTAATTAGGGATTGGCAGTGGTGGGAATGTGATCTATTATTGGCAGCTAACCTAGCTATTTTAATGTAGCATGTGGAGAGTTTGTTCAGGTTAGTTTTGTTAATGTTGATGAGGATTGGAGAAGCGTATATTAGTGTTGATAAGAGATGAGTTCTGGCTATTGTTGTTCTAGTTTCGGGGGTTAGGAATAGTATGCAACGATATAGGCAACCAAGTTTTTTATGGACTTTAGCGATAGTTTGGGATACATGCTTGTTGAATTTAAGTTGTTGATCAATAGTGATGCCTAAGAGTTTTGCCTCAGTTATTGGGGTGATGAGGGTGCCATTGGTTGACATGATGGTAAAGGTGGCGGAGGAGTGATTAATTGGGTGGAATAGTATTAGCTGTATTTATTTTGGGTTTAGTATTAGTTGGTAGTTGTTTAGCAAGTTATCTACCTCAGTGAAGGATTCCTGGGCTTTACTTTGTAGAAATTGGATGTTTGGTGCTGAGCAGATTAGAGTAGTGTCATCCGCATACTGGATGATGTTGGCTTTATTGGTAGCTAGGTGGAGATTTTTTGTAAATATGTTGAAGAGAGGAGGACCAAGGATTGAACCTTGTGGGACACTGCATGGGACAGGGAGTGGGGGGGATAGGGAGTTGCCCCATTTGACAGATTGTGACCGGTTGTTTAGGTAACTGTTAAACCATTTTAAGGTGGAGTCATCAAGGTTGAGTTCTGCTAGGGAGGTGAGGAGTTTGCTATGGGAAACTGTATCAAATGCCTTGGATAGGTCTAAGAAGGTGGCAGATACCAGTTTCCCTTGGTTCCTATGAGAGTTTATGGTACTGGAGAAGTTAATTTGAGAAGTGTTGGTACTATGGGAAGGTCTGGATCCATGTTGGGTATTAGTTAGAAGGGTTGTTAGTTAACATATGGGTAAGGATTTGGTGGTGGATACATTTTTCTAGAATTTTTGAGAGGGGTGATAGGATAGCAATGGGACAGTAGTTGGAGAGGTCAGTAGATGGACCTCCCTTGTGGAGAGGGATGATATATGAGGTTTTCCATAATGAAGGAATGGAATGCAAGGAGATAGATCTGTTAATGAGTAGGGAGATGGGGTAGCCAATGGTCTTGGATGCAATTTGGAGATATTGAGCTGGGAGACTGTCGGCAGCTAGGGTGGTAGGTTTGAGTTTAGCTAAGAGATTTTGAATGGTTGTAGTTTGAACTGGGTTAAAAGTGAAGGGGGTGGAGTTAGTCTGGTAGTTTAGGGGTTGATGTTGGGTCATGGGTGATATAGCACTTACCAGGTTCAATATTAAAGAGGTAAAGTAGTTATTAAAACTAGAGGCTATGTGTAGATCAGTACCTGTGATATCTGGGGGTGGTGTGGTGGCTTTACTAGGCTGGAGGATGTTGTTCACTGCAGCCCAGAATTTCTGTGGGTTGTTGTTATGTTTACTTTGTAGGGAAATATAGTAGTGTTTCTTGTCCAACCTAACCTGCTTTTCTGCTTTATTTCTGAGCTCAGCAAAGCTTTGCCTTGTTACGGGAATTTTGTATTTTTGCCAAGTTATCCAAGCTTTGTCTCTAGTCTTGAGTAAGATTTTTGTGGCTTTCTTTAACCAGGGGGGCAGGGTTACTTCACGATCTTATAGTTTTTAGTGGGGCTAGTTGGTTTAAAATCTCTAGGAATTTGGCATTAAAGTATTCTACTGCATTATCCAGGGGAAGAGTTTTTATGGGAGCCCAGTCACAGGATTTTAGAGCTTCTGAGAATTGTTCTGGGGAGAAGTTTTTTTTGGGAACAGATTTGTAAGAGAGCGGAGGTGTTAGTAGATTTTATTTTGTGCCGAAAGAGAAAGGTTGGGTTATGGTCACTGAGGGAGTCAGGTAGTATTCCAGATAGGTGGGCAGTATTGGGCTGGTTAGTCAGGATCCAGTTTAAGGTGGATTCTTGTTTGGTGGTTTTGTCAATTCTTGTGGGTGAGTGTATGAGTTGTATGAAATTATATAGGTTTATGAAGTTGGTGGCTATGGGTGAATGTATAGTGTTCCAGTCTATGTTGACATCACCTAGGAGTAAGGTTTCTTGGGACAGGGAGTGAGAAGCCCAGTGGAGTATAGGTTGTCTCCTGGTGGTATATAAATGCTGAGTAGGTTTAGTTGTTTGTGTTGGTTTAGTAGGATTTTGGTGAATAGGGTCTCGGCAGTGTTGAAATCTGGGGTTTCTTTTTGAAGGAGCTGGACTTTTAAATTGGATTTGTAAAGAAGGGCAATGCCACCACCTTTTCTGTGAGGTCTATCAACTCATAATATGTTGAAGCCAGGTGGAGTTATAGAGTTATCTTTAATGTGGGGTTTAAGCCATGTTTCTGTAATCACTATAATGTCTGCGTTGTATACAGAGATAATTCCATGTAACTGTTCTATTTTATTTATGATACTGCGAATGTTTAGGTTTAGAATGAGTAAATCAGTGGTTTTATGCTTAAATGGGAGGTTGGGGATGGGTGTGGTATGGGTGTTGTATGTTGGGCCAGGGTTGGGGTGAATATCACCTCCTAGTAGTAGTTGGGCTGCAATGCTGGTAATGGTTTTAAGGTAGAATTCAGTTAGGAAGTGGTGTTTGAGGCTGGGGTATTTTTTGGATTGTGAGGTGTAATGGATAGCAGAGATGAGTTGAAAAATTAAAGGGTGAAGGATAATTGGTTGTGCGTTTGCAGGTGTGAAGGGGTGGTTTATGGTGTATGGTAGGGTGGGGGATTTGATACAGCGCATAGTGTTAAGTGAATAGTGATAAGTAGTAATGAAGGAGAAAAAGTAAAGACAGATGAACACGGAAGGCAAGAGGAACGGTGGCAATGTACGATGCATCGGAGACCATCCAGGTGCAATTAACCATAGGCAAGACTGCTCTGCAATTTGTAGCATGTTACAGGCCACCCTCTCAATCTCAGGAACCTCACATAGCTTTCCTGAAAACACTGGAGAGGATAAATGTATCTCCAAACACCATCATACTAGGTGATTTCAACTCAAGCCCCAACACTCTAGCCCAAAGGTTCCTAGAGTTCATAAACTCAAATGCCATGGAACAACTAGTCACCATCCCCACAAGAGGAGATAACATACTAGATCTCATCATCACGAACATGGGGTCACAATGTTCAACACCACTGGTGAGATCAGACCATAAACTAATCTCACTGGAAGTCCACATCCCCCACCTGAGATAAAAAGACCACAGTCAAGAACTGCTCAAAAGCTGACTTCACACTCCTAAAGGCTAGTGTGGTCTCTTTTAAGGCCCCAGACTGGAAACCATTACTCAAGCCGCTGAATCACTTACAAATGCCTTCTACCAGCACCTACAGGACTGCATGGATCAGGCAATCCCAAACAAAACAAAGACTCTTTGTACCAAAGCAGTCTGGTGGACCCCAGCCATAAACAAGCTATACAACAAAAGGAGGAAGCTACTACAAGATAGAGCAAAATCCTTAAAAGGGAAAACACCCTTGATCATTATAATTAAAAAACTAAGATCTCTCATAAAATCATCCAAGGTAAATTTTGAGACAAAAGTCACTAAGGACTCAAAGGACAATCATAAGGCCTTCTTTAGCTATGTTAGAAATCTGGGAGGAAACTCCCAGATATGCTCAGAATTAGTTCAAAATGATGTAAAAATTACTGAACCTACAGACATTGCCAACATACTGGCTGACAGGTTCAGTGCAAACCCCCCCCCCCAAAAGGTGAGATATCTATACCAGAGAATTATAGCCCCCAAACATCTCTAACTCTCAGGTGAGAACTGCTCTCCAAGGCAAAACACAGCATCCATGGGACCAGATGGTGTCCCCGGGATGTGTGCTCCCGGTAACTCAATGAGGAATTAAACCGTTTAATCTTAGCCTCACCTCAGGATGCAACTGTGGTCCCACTTCACAAAATCCCATCAGCTTGACAAGATTGATCTGCAAAGCTATGGAGAGGATCATAATGGAACTCATAAATAAAGACATAGGAGACTTGCAGACTTTGGATCCGACCCAGTTTGGCTTTGTCAAGGGCAGATCATGCCTTTTAAACCTGGTTGACTTTTTCAAACAGTCACCAAGGCCATTGATGAGAGAAAGGCAGTCCACACAGCCTACCTCGACCCTGGCAAGCGCACAACAACACATACCCCACAGGTATCATTGAAAAACTCATCAGCTTAAATGTAAACCCATACACAAGATGGGTTGCAAACTGGCTAAGTGACAGAACCCACAGGGTCAGAGTTGCTGGTGCCATGTCAGATTCAAAGCTCCTGTTCAGCATCTACTTTTCAGAAGTACAAGCAAACACAGGAGGATTATGGCTGACAAAATTTGCAGATGACTGCAAACTGGGTACCATAGTTGAGAACACATCTGACACAGATATCCCTCAGAAGGGTCTTATAGAAATGGATAACTAGTGCCAGAGCCATGGCCTAAAGTTAAACACCAAAAAATGCATAGTCATAAAAACAAGGTTACCACTAAGCACAGAAGAGGTTATCAGGGATCTGGGTACCCAGGTTGACAGTAACCTTTCATTTGACACTCACGTTGCCAAAGTAGTTAGGAAGACCGTCTACATTGCCCACCTGATCATGAAGGGATTCACATCTAGATCAAGGGAAGTCATCGTCCTCCTGTACTCATCACTCATCAGACCAATGATTGAGTACAATGCCCCATTCGGAATGTATCTGACACGACACCTGCAGCAACTGGAAAGGCCCCAAAAGTTCCTCACCAAAAGGATAAAGGGTCTCAAAAATATGTCCTATGCTGCCCGACTGAAGAAACTTCAGCTCTATTCAGTCGCCTACCCCTGCTCAGAGGTGACCTGTGCCTGACATACAAGGCCATGTCCAACCCAGAATTGATGAACATTCTTCACCTCAAAAAATCTAGATCCCTCAGAACTACAAGAGCGGGAGACTTAAACCTTGACACGGTTATTAATAGGACGTACTGGAGGGACAGATTCATCACCCAGAGACTCCCTATGCTGTGGAACAAAATCCTGGTACATGTGAGGCAGAGCACTGCTGGCTTTGTTCAAGAGAAATCTTGACCAATGGATGGGAGATCGAGATATATACCCAGGGATTATCTCAGTGTCACTGCTTGACAGAGGCACAGCAAAATAATGGGCATAGTATCCTCCAAACTAAAGGGGTGGTGAAAGCCACAAAACTCTGGGCTAGGCTTATAAATGCCCTTGGGCAGATAGCCTAGTATGAACCTATGAACCTATGAATGGGATGATATGGTTGTGGGAGTGTGGTGATGGTGACATGGTGATTGAGTTATCTGTGTTGGAAGACTGTGGATGGGTCTAGAAGGAGAGAGGTAGTATGCAGTTTCAGGCAAATTAAGTTCTCATTCACAGTCTTTTAAATGTGGTAGCTGTTTTCAAACCCACCTTGGGAAGAAGTTCTACACAAGATCAAATAGCAAGAAAGCATGAAATTATCTAATCAAAAGAATATATATATATATATATATATATATATATATATATATATATATATATATATATATATATTCATGATCCAAACAGTATTTTTAGAGAAAAAACTGTTTCATGTTTCCAGAGTTTAGTAATGACAATTCTTTTGTAAAAACAAAGAACATCAAGAGCTTAATAAATCTTGTTGTGACATGTAGAATAACAATTTGCTCAAGAACAAAGCCTACAAAAAGCTAAGACCCTTTATAGGATTCGAAAATGAAATAATACTTGTACACTAAAGCTTATATTTCAATAACAACAACCACACAGGCTGCCAAATAATGAAAAACATCAATAAATGCATTTACAAAATAGAAACGTTCAATAATGCAGAACACAAGAATGTAACCAAATATGATGTCCACAGTGTGTACATAACTCGAATATATTATTAATGGAGTAATACAGCCAGTAGCTGAATACAAAAAACAAAATGGCTCCCCAATAGGAAAAAAGCCTTTGCCAGTAACAATGTTCTTATAGTCCAAGTTGTCCATATAATGAGATTTATAAGAAACAAAAGAAATACTGTTCGTGAATCTTCAATATGTCCACATACAGCCCCGACTATTAAAAAAAAATGAATATAAGATCCAAAAAAGCTGTAATCATTAGATAATCCTCATACCCCGATATGTTATGCACTGTTTCAAATTATAAAGGTTGCGCAAAGAAAGTACCTTGGATAGGATAGCCCCAATAAACCAAAAAGGCCAATGTATACTTTTTCAATGAAAAAAAAATAAATGACATACCCAGGCAATATGAGACAGAGAATAGTTGGAGATTTTAAGGCCTAGAATCCTCTTTGTAAGGTACTTTTGTGGCCTCTCCACATGTTGCAGGTGTCTAGTGAGGTACATGCCAAATGGATCATTGTACTTGATGATTGGCCTAATGAGGGAAGAGTAGAGGGAGACAAAGACCTGTTTCTTCCTGGATGGATAAACCCTTAGTAATGAGATGTGCCATATAGAAGAACTTTCTGACCACAGTGGCAATGTGGTGGTCAAAAGAGAGGTTGCTGTCAACCTGTGTTCCCAGATCTCTTATAATGCCTTCTGTGTTCAGTGGACTACCATCGATGTGGTAATTCATGGGAACTGGGGTTTTCCAAAAGGGAATAAGAACACATTTTTTGGCATTGAGCTTAAGGCCATGGTTCTGACACCAGTTGTTGGTCTCAGTGAGGCCTTTCTGTAGGATGTCAACATCACTTGGGGAGTTAATAATAGCTCCCAACTTGCAATCCTCTGCAAATTTTGTCAGCCAGAGTCCCTTCGTGTAGGCCTGGACTACAGAGAAGTAGATACCAAACAGGAGAAGACCCAGGACCGAACCCTGTGGGACTCCACTCATGACTGTTCGTCAGTCTGACTTGGAGTCAGCTACTTTCACACTGTGAGTTCTATCTATGAGCCACTTTACAACCCACCTAGTGATATAAGGGTTGATGCATAGCTTAGTGAGTTTTTCTATGATTCCTGAGTAGGGAATAGTATCAAAGGCCTAGACCAGATCAAGGTAGGCTGTATGAACCACCTTGCTTTCATCCATAGCTCTGGTGACTGACTCAAAGAAGTCAATCAGGTTGAGCAGGCATGATCTACCCTTCACAAAACCAAACTGTGTGGGATCCAGAGTTTGGAGATTTCCTATATCGTTGTTTATTAGGTCCATGATGATGCATTCCTTACCTTTGCATATCAGACTCGTCAGGCTAATGGGGCAGTAGTTCCCAGGGTCTGTAGTCGTTCCTCCTTTGTGGAGAGGGATGACTATAGCAGTGCACCATTCGGTAGGGACAAAGCCTGAGGTGAGGCTGTGATTGAATAGGGCACACAGGTGAGGTGCCAGTTCACTCTGTAGTTCATGTAGAACACAGCCAGGGATATTGTCAGGTCCCATAGAAGCTGTATTCTTGGCCTGGAACAGTGCTGTTTTAACCTGTGCAGTAGTAATATTGGGTGCCTGTCAATCTACCGATATTGTGATTGGTCCTTTGGGGGGAGAGAGGTAAGGTTGGCACTGAATCTGTTGGCCAGTATATTGGCAATATATGTTGGCTCGGTATAGGAGGTACCATAGTGCAATAGCTCAGAGCAAATCTGGGTATTGCCATGGTGGAGATTCTTTACATAACTATAGAAGGCTTTGTGGTTGTCTTTACTATCTGCTGCAATTCTGTTTTCATAGCTAGCTTTAGAGGATTTGATGAGGGATCTCAACTTTTTGTTGAGGCTGATAAGAGAGTTTTTCCAGTCTTGGGACTTCATCTTATTCCCCATCAGTTTCCTCCTGTTGTAGAATTTGTTTATGGCAGGGGATCACCAGATTGGCTTGCTTTTTTTTGGAGGAGAGCATTTTGGTTCTATTAGGGTGGCGCGATCCACGCATTTGTGTATGCATTCGTACAGTGCATTGGTGTATGATTTGGTGGTCATGCAACTATTCTCCATTTGCTTGGGTGCCGTGAAGTTAGCCACCTCTGTTTTTAGGAACCCAAAGTTAGCTTTGGAGAGGTTTTTCATGGTGGTTACCTTTGCGGGGGGGGGGGGATTTCCAAGGTGATTAGATTGTGGTCGGATCTAACCAGGAAGGAGTTGACTATTGGTGTAGAGCAACGATTGCCCATGTTAGTAATGACCAGGTCAAGATGCTGCTACCCCTAGTGGGGGTAAGAATGAGGTGGTCCAGGGCACTGGAATTAATGAATTCCAGGAAATGCTGGGCAAGTGTATTGGTACATGAGTAGCTTTCCCAGTTAATAGTGGGGTAGTTGAAGTTGCCCATTATGAGAGTGTTGGGTTGGACCCTAATATTCTCCAAGGTGCTTGGAACATGGAGTGTGAGTCTTGGGGCATGGACCTATAGCAGGCTATGACCTGAATCGCTGTCTTACTCCATGTTAGCTGTACCTGAAGTATCTCTGATGAGTTATGTTGGGCTATCAGTCTGGAGGTGTGCACATCCTTTATGAATATGGAAACATCACCAGCTTTGGAGCTTTGGTCCAAGTTCTGGGGCCAAAAGGTGTGGAATGAGTTATAGCCTGATAGTGCAGGGATGCTTTCTGCCGCCTTGAACCAGGTCTCTGTTAAAGCACAAATGTCGATGTTCTCCATTTTAAGGAGTGCTTTGACCAAGTGCATTTTGATATTTAGATTTCTAGCATTGGGCAGCATGACCCTCAGATTGCATTTGTTTGTAGCTGTTACAGTGGTAATTTGGTCTTTGGAACACTGCCTAAAAAAGGCATTACAGGAATGGCAAGAGCCTTGGCCAGTATCCAGAAGCCCAGGGGTGACAGATGCAGGCCATCTCTGGCAAAGCATCGAGGTCTGTCAATAATGTCATCCCATGCAGACAGATGCTGGATCCACTTAGAATGACACCAGAAACATAGCCAATTGTTGAAATCAATAATTTTCTGCTTGTACTGTGGTATCATTCTGGGTGATGGTAGGATACTGGTCAACCTGCCTGGGCTACATAATCCAAGAACTCCTCCATGTCTCTTTTCATGTAGTCCAGGAAGGTACGTCTCAGGTCATTCACACCCACATGTACAATGACAGAGTCATATTTGTACCTGTTGTTGAGAGACCTGAGTGTGTATGTTATGTGACGGATCCTGGCACCTGACAGGCAGCTGACTGTTACTTTCTCCTTATTTAACCTAGTGAGTGGGACATCAGAGTCCTTCCTTGTCCTTTGTATATCAATTACTTTTAGAGTTATTACTTTTGTATAAAATGAACATTGAGTTCATGAGACAACAAAAAACTTTTATAAATATCTTCATTCATTGAGTAATGACATTTCTATTACTAAAACATTTAAATTGTAACATTACATTTTCTGCACTCCTTGGATTATATCAAATGAATTTAATATGTTTTTCATCTAGCTATAGTGACAACAATGATGTTAGTAAATATATTTACTTTACTTCAAATGGAAAATATGCTTATATTACTGAAAACAATCAATTTATAAGCTTTAGGGATAAATTAAGAAGACTTCAGCATTGGGTCCAGATAACATTTCTGATTTGCTACTGATTAATATTAAGAAAGTATTGCTTCCAGTTCTTCATAAACTTTACAATATTTTTTATCTCAAAGTCATGTACCAGAACAATGGAAAATTTCTCATATAACCCCAATTTACAAAAAGGGTAAAAAGGTTAATATTTAGAATTGCAAACTGATCAGTTTGACTCCTATTCTGGGAAAGTACTTTGAGAGATGTTTCCTTGAACTACTGTATAAAACTGGAGCCAGTCTTTCTATCATTGACACAGAAAGATATGGCTGTATTAAAAGTACATCTGCTTTAATTAACTTAATTAGCTTGTATAATCATGCCATTGAAGCCTTGGAGCAAGGTCTGTCATCTGGTGTCCTATTTTTGAACTTATCAAAAGTTTTTGATTACTTGCCATTTCACGTAATTAATAATATTTTGACAAAAAAAAATAAATGTGAGCCATTATATTGCTAAATTGCTTATGGAATGGCTAACAAATAGATATAAAAATTTTAAATTTATAGATATACTATCTAATCCTATTTTAGTACATTCTGATGTCTCACAGGGATCTATATTGGGACCTGTACTTTTTAATATAATATTTTCAATTATAACTAAAAATAAAGATCTTTGTCTATATAAATATGCCAATGATTGCAACATTGGTTCTACATTGTGGAAAGAAAATGATCATCATCCTTAAATACTTATCTGTAAACATTAATATAATGGGCTAAATCAAGTGGTTTAAAGTACAGTACTGAGAAATGTAACATTATATATTTCGATAATAAATTTCTATGCAGATCAATGTATTTGTCAGATGATTTACTGAAAGAAGCAGATTTTTATCAAGATTTGGGTGTTATGATTTCTTGAATGTTAACTTCTGAAAAATATGCTAACAACTTTTGTAGTCAGCCTTGAAATAAATGGTACATATTTTGAGATCATTAACAACAAGGCATAAGACTATTTTGAAAATGGTGCTTAAATCCATAAATGGACAGGTTATAGAGTATAACAACATTTTTTGTACACATAAAAAGAGTTACCAAAAATGGAGGATGTACAAAGAAAATTTACAAAAAAAAAAAAACTTTTAGAGTTAAATATTTAAATTATTAGAATAGACGTAGGCAGGTTTACCTCTGTACACACAGAGTAAGTTACCAAACTGGAGGATGTATAAAAAAATTACGAAAAAAAAACTTTTAGAGTTAAGGATTTAAATTATGAGAATAGATGAAGACAGGATTGTATAGACAGGATTGTATTCTAAATGCTATAGGCATATTCATGGAAAGCTAATGTTAATTTATAACACCTATCATGACCCAGTTTTGCAGTTAATATTGAGTATTGAGATTTTCACATGTGACAAGTCTTTAAGATACAGTGGTATAAATTTTCAAATGCAGCTATGCAAAAATGACTGAAATATTCGTATATAATAAATAAAATATCCATCTTGTAAAATAATACACTAATTGATATTCATCTGTCAAGCTGCCTGACATTCTGTAAAAGATATTTAGACAGTTGTGTGAAGGAAAAAGTATATGGGCTCTTTTTTAAGGAAGCAGTGCTCCTGAATGGCCCATAAGCCTGAACACTGGAAATTTCTTAGGAACTTATGAACTTAGGATAACAATATAAAGAGTAGTTTAGTGAACTAAGAAAGAAAATCATCAGGTGTGGCTAGTCCATATGTACTATCCAATGCTTTGATGCCTAGGCAGGATTATATAGAGGCTAAATATTTTTAATTGTGTTGATTTTTGTTACACAAATTTCTATGATAAATGAAGATTGAAACCCTTTTTGAGCAGAAATTAAGATATATTCTACCATCTAATGGATGTGTTTGCAATGGAGCAAGTACTCAAGTTATGATTTTTGAAAATTACAGGTAATTAAAATCATGAGTCTTTCTGCTTGTTTGACTCGGTGAACAGCTCTTCATACCAAGCAAAATTTGATTCAGGCCTACAACTACATCATTATGCAGCCATAAACTGACAAGAAATAAAGGTTTACCAAGATCTGTAATAACAACAAACAGCAACTACTGGTGGTAGTGGCAATAAAATTCTCACAAAGCTCACAGTCATGTAGACAAAGTAAACACAAGAAAATTAAAACTTCAGTTTATATTTGAACAATTATGCAAACATCAGATGAAAAATTATGATACTCAGATGTAGGGGTATAGGAAATGATTCATGCTTTTAACTGAAGGCAGTCAATTTCCCCAGCTTTAACTAACCAGAGGAAGTGACAGTAAGAATGCAGCAAACCCGAGGTGGATTTCAGTAGCATGTATAACATGAAACCCTAACTGTGTTTTGATATTGCATTGATTGATAAAATATATTATATAATAGGGCTCATGTTACAAGAATGATGTTTAAAATATAGTGTTATAACAAAATGCATTGATTTATGACAAAGCAGTGGTAATAACCACAAAAAAGGAGAAAAGATGCAATTACAGCCAGTAAACAGTCATCCACACCTCGATGCAGACTTTTTAATTTTAATGCAGCAAAAAAAGGCACACACATGTGTGTGTGCCGTTTTTTTGCTCCATTAAAACTTTTTTTTGCCCGTGACAGTCTGCTGTTTATTTGGAGGTACATTGAAGTGTGAAAGCAGTGGTAATGTCACATATGATACTTGCTTCTGTTAAAGGTAAGTAAAGCCTAGTTTATAAGCAAAGACAAGGTAGTTTTATGGTATGTTCCTATCTGAAAACCAAGTTTAGGCAAAAATGACTGACTGTGATTAAAAATAAATAAATGATAGGTCATACTGCTCAACCTCTTTGCACAAGAAATCTGCACAAAGCCAAAAATAATAGGGGGCCCCAAATTAGGGACATATTTTAAATATTTTTCTTAAAACCTAGAAAGTTATTATAATTGAAGGTTTTATTACAATGCGTTTTCTGAAGAATATGAAGTTTGAAACTTAAATGCCTTGTCATTATTTAATGACTCCAGTCCTAAATGATTTAGCAGAAAACCACACATTTTATGAACAACAGACACTAACATTATGAGGCAAAAATTCTAACACTTTGCAGAAATCTGAGCAGTTGAGAGCTATGTGATAGATAGATAGATAGATAGATAGATAGATAGATAGATAGATAGATAGATAGATAGATAGGTAATAGACAGATAGATGGATAGGTATGTAGCTTGTGTCGCATATTGAAACGTTTATGCTTAGCTATACAGTTAATTGTTGTACATCAGATTCATGTTGATCATTTCAGTTTGTCTGCATCCTGTGTACCATTCACATACTGTGTCATTATTCACATTCACATACTGTGTCATTACTCACATTCACATATTGTGCCATTACTCACATTCAAATACTGTGTCATTACTCACATTCACATACTGTGTCTTTACTCACATTCACATACTGTGTCATTACTCACATCCACATACTGTGTCTTTGCTCACATTCACATACTGTGTCATTGCTCACATTCACATACTGTGTTATTACATTCACATACTGTGTCTTTACATACATTCAAATACTGTGTCTTTACTCACATTCACATTCATTACTCACATTCAAATACTGTGTCTTTACATACATTCAAATACTGTGTCTTTACTCACATTCACATACTGTGTCATTACTCATATTCACATACTGTGTCATTACTCACATTCACATACTGTGTCTTTACTCACATTGACATACTGTGTCATTACATTCACATACTGTGTCATTACTCACATTCACATACTGTGTCTTTACTCACATTCACATACTGTGTCATTACTCACATTCACATACTGTGTCTATACTCACATTCACATACTGTGTCATTACTCACATTCACATACTGTGGCTTTACTCACATTCACATAATGTGTCTTTACTCACATTCACATACTGTGTCATTACATTCACATACTGTGTCTTTACTCACATTCACATACTGTGTCATTACATTCACATACTGTGTCATTACTCACATTCACATACTGTGTCTTTACTCACATTCACATACTGTATCGTTACTCACATTCACATACTGTGTCTTTACTCACATTCACATACTGTGTCATTACATTCACAAACTGTGTCATTACTCACATTCGCATACTGTGTCATAACAATCACATAATGTGTCATTACTCACATTCACTGTCATTACTCACATTTACATACTGAGTCTTTACTCACATTCACATACTGTGTCATTACATTCACATACTGTGTCTTTACTCACATTCATATACTGTGTCATTACTCACATTCACATACTGTCTCTACTCACATTCACATACTGTGTCTATACTCACATTCACATACTGTGTCATTACTCACATTCACATACTGTGTCTTTACTCACATTCACATACTGTGTCATTACTCACATTCACATACTGTGTCATTGCATTCACATACTGTGTCTTTACTCTCATTCACATACTGTGTCTTTACTCACATTCACATACTGTGTCATTACATTCACATACTGTGTCATTACTCATATTCACATACTGTGTCCTTACTCATATTCACATAATGTGCCATTACTCACATTCACATACTGTGTCTTTATTCACATTCACATACTGTGTCTTTACTCACATTCACATACTGTGTCATTACTCACATTCACATACTGTGTCATAACATTCACATACTGTGTCATTACTCACATTCACATACTGAGTCTTTACTCACATTCACATACTGTGTCTTTACTCACATTCACATACTGTGTCATTACATTCATTACTCACATTCACATACTGTGTCATTACATTCACATACTGTGTCATTACTCACATTCACATACTGTGTCATTAAATTCACATAATGTGTCATTACTCACATTCACATACTGTGTCATTACTCACAGTCACATACTGTGTCTTTACTCACATTCACATACTGTGTCATTACATTCACATACTGTGTCATTACTCACATTCACACACTGTGTCATTACATTCACATACTGTGTCATTACTCACATTCACATACTGTGTCATTACATTCACATACTGTGTCATAGGTTCATAGGTTCATACTAGGCTATCTGCCCTAGGGCATTTATAAGCCTAGCCAGAATGTGTTTGGCTTTTGCCACCCATTTTAAATTTATTTTGCTATGCCCTTTTTCGAGGTTAGTATACTGTGCCTCTGTCTAACAGTGACACAGAAGTGATACCCAGGGTAAACCTACGATCTCCCATCCACTCATCAAGATTCCTCTTGAAGAGAGTCAATGAGGGACTCTGCCTATCCTGGACTGGGATTTTATTCCAGAGTGAAGGGAGCCTCTGGGTTATGAATCTGTCCCTCCAGCATGTCCTATTTATTTCAGTGCTGAGATTCAAGTCTCTCGAGCGCGTAGCTCGATGGGATTTGGATTTTCTGAGGTGCAGCATGTCCATTAATTCTGGGTTGGACATGGCTTTATACGTCAGGCACAGATCGCCTCTGAACAGGTGGTATGCCACTGAGTAGAGCTGGAGTTTCTTTAACCGGGCAGCATATGACATCTGTTTGAGCCCTTTGATCCTCTTGGTGAGGTACTTTTGGGGTCTTTCCAGTTGCTGCAGGTGTCTGGTAAGGTACATCCCAAAAGGGGCATTGTACTCAATTATGGGCCTGATGAGGGATGAGTAAAGAGGCACGATGACCTCCCTGATCTAGATGTGAATCCCTTCATGATTAGGTGGGCTATATAAAATGTTTTTCTAACCACTTTGGCCATGTGATTGTCAAATGAGAGATTGCTATCAACTTGGGTCCCCAGGTCCCTAATTACTTCTTCTGTACTTAATGGATTACCACCTATGTGGTAATTTGTGGGCACTTTGTTTAGCCAAAGGGGATGACTATACACTTTTTGGCATTTAGCTTGAGGCCATGGCTCTGGCACCAGTTGTCTGTTTCTATGAGGCCCTTTGGAGGATGCTTGTGTCGGCTGGAGAGTTGATTATGGCACCCAGTTTGCAGTCATCTGCGAACTTGGTCAGCCACAGTCCTTCCGTGTTGGCCTGTACCTCCGAGAAATATATACCGAACAAGAGAGGTCCCAGGACTGAGCCTTGTGGGACACCACTTGTAACTGGTTTGGAGTCTGACATGGCTCCAGCAATTCTAACCATGTGGGTTCTGTCCTTGAGCCAGTTTGCAATCCATCTAGTGACATAGGGGTTTATATTTAAGCTGGTGAGCTTATCCATAATGCCCGAGTGGGGTATTGTATTGAAGGCTTTTGCGAGGTCCAGGTAGGCTGTGTGGACCACCTTCCCCTCATCAATGGCCTTGGTGACTGTTTCAAAGAAATCAACCAGGTTTAAGAGGCAGGATCTGCCCTTAACAAAGCCGAACTGGGTAGGATCCAGTGTCTGTAGGTCCCCAATATCTTTATTTATGAGGTCCATGATGATCCTTTCCATAGCTTTGCAGACCAAGCTAGTCAGGCTTATGAGGCGATAGTTTCCAGGATCCGTTGAGGCACCACCTTTATGGAGAGGGACCACTGTTGCTGTATGCCACTCTTTGGGCACATATCCTGTAGTAAGGCTGATATTGAACAGTAGTTTTATGTTTGGGTTTAGCTCTTCTTGGATTTCATGTAGGACGCAGCCCGGGACACCGTCTGGTCCCATTGATGCTGTGTTTTTTGCTTTGCTTTGGAGAGGGCGGATCTTACCTGAGCATCTGAGATGTCAGGGGGGCAGCACTCTGCTGGGATAGATATTTGCCCTTTTGGTGGGGGGGGGGAGAAGTTTGCGCTGAACCTGTCAGCTAGGATGTTGGCAATGTCTGTGGGTTCAGTGTATTTTTTGTCATTTTGGACTAATTCGGAGCATATCTGGGAATTACTACCCAGGTTCCTAACATAACTAAAGAAAGCCTTGTGATTATCCTTAGTGTCCTGTGCAATTTTTCTCTCGAAGCTGGCCTTAGACAATTTTATGAGTGCCCGTAGTTTTTTGCTAATACTGCTCAGTGATACCTTCCCTTTTTGGGATTTTGCTCTATCATTTAGTAGCTTCCTCCTTCTATTGTATAGTTTGTTTATGGCTGGGGTCCACCAGACAGGACGTCTGCCTTTGGAGGATTGGGTCTTGGTTTTATTTGGGATCGCATGATCCATGCATTCCTGAAGGTGTTCATAGAATGCGTTTATAAAGGATTCTGCGGTCTGGGCCGTATTTTCCACAGGCCCGGGGGCTTTGAAGGATTCCACCTCGGTTTTGAGGAGTGTGAAATTTGCTTTAGAGAAGTGTTGGTGATGATCAGGTCCAGTATGTGTTCCCCTCTTGTGGGAGTGGTAACAAGATGTTCCATATCATTTGAGTTTATAAATTCTAGGAACCTTTGGGCTACGGTGTTGGAGCTAGAGTAATGCTCCATTCACATACTGTGTCATTACATTCACATACTGTGTCATTACTCAGCCCTGCCCTTACAACCTACACTGACTATCATGCTTGTTTTCCATTTTGTACAAATTCCTTAAAGGCAAAAACATGATGAGATGTACACTTCCAGTTTCTTGACATCACAGTGTCAGGTAGCTTTGAATGGTAGGATGTCATTGGATTTAGGTTACTTTAAGTTATCACTGTAATTAATCATTCATGAGGACCCCACTGGAATTTTCTTTGTGAATCACATATTGCGATTAAGTAGGGATCGTGCAACTGAGGTCATCTACGGCTAAACGTCTATACATTGTTTCTAATCTGACTGCGTGTCTTCTAACTGGGGTGCATGCACATATCTTATGTATAAATGTAAATATGTGCAATGTTCCTCACACTGTCCCCATGTAATGCTGTTCTAGTGTACCTTTCTTTACCTGTTATCATTATAGCATACTCTGTTATCATTGTTTATACAGTAAATGAATGCAATGCATGCCTGACACTCTGGCATTCATTAAGAAGTTAGGTGATCATGCTATTATATCACAACTACTGGTAGCATAAGTTAGGACCAGATTACCAAGTAATGGGTATAATTACACATGAAAGCTGTACATGATTCTGTTGCTCTGGGAAATGTTTAACAAGTATTTCTGGTAGTAGCATCCCCTTCCTGATCAAGGGGCAACCAGCAACTTCTAGGTTCACTGCGGCCTAAATTTGGCTGTGGCAGAAACGTTAGCTATTGTGAAGACCTTTTTGTGTTAGGAACAGGAAAAAGTATCATGAATTATGTTGACATCACAAAAAATGCACATCTCATTGGATTCGGTGTCTATATTCCTACTCTGTGCAAATTAATTTCAATTACATCTACAAAAATCAGTTATAATCAGTTCTAAACAAGTATATATACACAGAAAGCCGTAAAGGAGATAAAAGAGGCAGAGACAGAGCGCGACTGCTGGAATTGAGATTGACCGAATTGTCTTATTTTGTATTGCTGTCCTAGGGGAGCGTTGTTTGTTAGATCCTATGATAAAATGAGCAATAGCATCCAGGCGACTGAGTCGCTGATAAGGCAGCAAAACGTGCACTGCTATTGTGAAAGTAAACAAATAAAAATACAAGGCACATTCTTTCTATCTGGCAGGATACAGATGGAAAGGGTATGTGAGCATAAAACGCATGGCTTAAACACGGAATCTTAATTTAAAAACACTCAAATAAAAGCCACTTTAGGAATTTTAAGCAGTAAAAAGTAAGCCAGCATTTGGATGTAATATTACTCATTTTTATTAGGCTGTGTGTTCTATAGCGTTTGATTCGACAACCTGGTGGAGTAGTGTTAAGGCTATACTAGTAATATGATAATTTTATGTGGAATATGCTTCCTGCTGCCTACATACATATGAAACAGTAGATTACTGTGGGGAGAAAGAAATGGCAATTTACATTTCAGTTACATCTACATTTCAGTTGCAATGGAACACAATATGCAGATATTTGCCTGGCAAAGGAAGATGCTTATTTGTTAAGTAAGAAATGTGAGTTTCTTAGAATAACATTTTCTTTGATTCACTAGTTTTGCATAAAGTGTGCCGCTCGGGTTATACTGTGCTTTACTTTGAAAAAAAAAAAAAATACCATACCATTTTATTTTCAGATAAAGTGATTTCATTATAGCTACAGTGTTAGATTGCTTTAAACAGCTGCCTCGATTAAGCACACAATTAATTAGAACTGCTAAACCCATCCCAGAGCTACTAATATTTACAGCTGAGTGACTCCTCTATTACTTTTAATTACTTCCAAAAAAGCCCATGATAGTGAAATAAGCACTTAAAGCAAAGTTGGTGCATTCATCTGTGTTTTTTTCTCATATGTGATCTAATTAATCTTTAGTAATTAATGCACATGAAATAATCCCTAGAATAAGAAACAAGATAATATGAGAAAATGCAACGAGGTATTGTATTTCCCTTGATGGTTGCTTTTTTTTCTGATAATAATTAGCTTATACCTTCTCAGCAGACTATTTTAAGGATGCAAATGTTATTAGCATTCATATAATATCATTATGAACTATGTCCAGTGCTTACTCCTATATATTGATGCATTTGTGTCACTTTTTTAAAATATTGACACATTTAAAATTATAACTGCTAAACTGAGTACAAACTATAGAATTTCTGGCATAACACATTATATAGTTAAGTGCAATCTGCCGTATCACTGTTTAATGTACAGTTTTGAAAGATGATTAACTCTACTACTTATGATAGCTTATATGTGTGTGTGTGTGTGTGTGTGTATGTACATATATATATATATATATATATATATATATATATATATATATATATATATCAATACTATGGTTCTGGAATTACTAAGAAAAGAATGAAAGTACACAGTTTACTTTGTTCTACTTATTGGGCAATGCAGTTACTAACTCATGGGAAAAAACATGCAAAGTTTATTTCATATTTTGATAAGGTGATTGATGAATTATCCTTTTCTTACATGCTTTGCTCTAAACACAGAAATGATTATAGTTATAAGGAACATGTTGTACCAGATTCTGATTTATGATAATTAGTGAAGTAACCTTAAGAGAAAGACAAGCCCCTGAGCAGACTACAGGGATACAATAAAGTGCTGCTCATGACTTTGAATCACTTACTTTGTTTCTTAAACTTTAAATATGATATGCAATAAATGTGGCAAGCAATGAATGAAGATCCCTAAGTAGGATTCAGGATGAGCTGCTTGGTTTCATTATCTGTTCTTTATTATAGTATAGGATATTGTACATTTCTTACCTAAGAAATAAATTACTAAGTTTAAAGTAATTTTTGACTGCTACCCTCCTTACTATACGTATAGTTTCTTCTGGATATTTTTATTATTAGATCATTTAATCGTGATTTTAGTGCCAATAAATTCCAGTGAAATGAACAGAAACATAAGTAAAAGAGTAGTAATAGTAAAAAAGTAGACAAAAATTATAATATCTAACAACAGTATAGATTCTACATTCTGCATTTGATGTTGTAAGTGTACAGACCCTGACAGAAATACTCAGAGGTTTCATTCACAATGACAAGTGCACAGTGAGAACAAATACTCCTCGAAGGGCAGTCCGTCAGTTATGTTTATGATGCAGTGTGCACATTTTTATGCTGGGACATTTCCACTGTAAATCAGATAATTAGTTACCACTGTTTGACCTCTTTCAAAAGTGAATTGCTCATTCTGCATGCATGCTGACTTCCCATTTGTTATGCTTCAGTGGTGGTTTAGATTCCATGATATGACAATTGCAATGGCAGTTGCTCCAGCATGAAAAATGGTATAAAACCCTCCTCCATGAATCCATTTTGGAAAAATGGAATGTTTTAATAAAACACTTGAATGACTATCTTTTGTTAGCAAAATCATTATGATGTGCAAGTATGAAGTGCAACACTGCTTTAGGTTCCTTTCAGTAGTTAATATTATGCCACTTGTTTTGTACCTGCCCTCTAATCAGAATAATCTAGCATACTGATCTAAACTATTATCTTCTTCTTACACAATATGGCACAGACGCATGGCGAATGGCTTAGTAATACTTAATCTGCAACATTTAGTTGCAGTGCATGTGACATAGAGGCATGGCGAATGGCTTAGTGATAGTTAATATGTAACATTTAATTGCAGTGTATGTGACATAGAAGCATGGTAAATGGCTTAGTAATAGTTAATCTGTAACATTTAATTGCAGTACATGTGGCCACACAGAAGCATGGTAAATGGCTTAGTAATAGTTAATATGTAACATTTAATTGCAGTGCATGTGACATAGAAGTATGGCGAATGGCTTAGTAATAGTTAATATGTAACATTTAATTGCAGTGCATGTGGCCACATAGAAGCATGGCGAATAGCTTAGTAATAGTTAATATGTAGCATTTAATTGCAGTGCATGTGACATAGAAGCATGGTAAATGACTTAGTAATAGTTAATATGCCACATTTAATTGCAGTACATGTGACCACATAGAAGCATGGTGAATGACTTAGTAATAGTTAATCTGTAATATTTAATTGCAGTGCATGTGACATAGAAGCATAGTGAATGGATTAGTAATAGTTACTATGTAACATTTAATTGCAGTGCGTGTGGTCACATAGAAGCATGGTAAATGGCTTAGTAGTAGTTATTATGTAACATTTAGCTGCACTGCATGTGGTCACTTTAACAGTTTCCATTATTCAGTTAATGCCTGTTTGACTTAGTGTTGTTTCGCTGGTGTATTAATTATAAACTTCATCACTTTAGAAACAGATTCTGTGGACTGATAATTGATAATGAATCAGGCACATAGAAGCATTACTCATGGTGGCACCCACCATGGATTATACACTTAGTCCTCCTCAACAGGAATTGCACTTTACATACCCCACCCCCCATCCTCTTACTGTTGACTGTATATCCAGCATCTCTCTGTTGTAATTATCAAACTCAGGAACTTACTAATGGCAAGCTTCTCAATCACAGAGAAAGTATACTGCTCATACTGGAAAATTGTTTAGAAATGAAGGGTGTGTTGGACTTTTTAGAATTTGCTCATGCTATATCACTTAATGATACTGGAAGTATTTCTTAATTATTTAGGTAACTGTGTTTATTACACAGCTGTACTTTTTTTGTTGTTAACTGACCTTTTACTTAATAGGTCTTGCCATCTTTTTTTGTTTTTGCCTGTTTTTAAAAGCACTAATCTTGGAAACAGAATAGAACAGCACTTATTGTATGCTGTTACACATATCTGAGACGTGTGAGTATTTCAGAGTTCACATAGATGCAAAAATAAAACAATCAAGAATGCATAGTTTGCAAGTCTGGAAAAGACAAACCAATGTAGCATAGACATGATGGGATCCCTTTTGCTGAGGAGGATGTACAAAACCATGTACTAGGACATATCATTATGTTCTAATATTTATATACTTGGTGTCACAGTACATTTCCAGGAGAAATGTGAAAAATATAAATTAGTGTCATAGGTACATTCAGTAGGGGTTCTTTAAGTGACATCTGCTAGGAAAACAAAGAATGTTAATAGCGTTGCTCAATTACTTGAAAAAACAAAGTGAAATCAACAAATCTGATCAATAACAGAAGAAGCCAGTTAAAGTGGTTCTTTGCTGTTACTTCTTGCCATAACATGGGGTATATTTTTATTTGGCTTAGCAAAAGCCTTTCATTAGTTGTTTCTCCTCAACAAACTAAAAAAGTATATATATATATATATATATATATATATATATATATATATATATATATATATATATATATCTGTGTGTGTGGGTCTACTACACATGATCGAAATTTTATTTGTCTGAAATTCATTTGATTGAGACCATAACATTGAAAATTCAAAATACTGAAAACTCACTTGACTGAAACTCCTTAGAATGAAACCTTAACAATGCTAAATTTCAACATAGTGGCAGTGTGTATACTGTAAGGTAAGTAAAAGGTATATGCCCATTTCCCCACTGTAGTGCAATCATGGAGTTGTTATATATAAGTAGGTGGGGTGTGGTGGGCACAGTTTGTTTTTATATTGTCCGGTTTCTGTTAAGAGGCTAAGTAGGTTTTAAGTTCTGGAAAGAGTTAGTCATTGGTGTTGTAAGTGAGCATGCCTATACTTTACAATTTAGTATGTTGAAATTTAGCAGTGTTAAGGTTTCAGTCAAGTGAGTTTTCAGTATTTTGAATTATTGATGTTATGGTCTCAGTCAAATGAATTTCAGTCAAATGAAATTTTGATCATGTGTATTTGACCCATAAATATATATATATATATATATATATATATATATATATATAGATGTACTTCACATGACTGAAAATTCATTTGACAGAATTTCATTTGACCGAGACCAAAATAGCTAATTTTCAAAATACTGAAAACTCATTTGAATGAATTGCACGTCACTGAAAGCTTGTTGTTGTTGTGTCTTTCGGCTTTTCCCAGTTAGGGATCGCCACAGCAGAACTCCGGTCTGCTAATGATTGGTAGTTGATTTTTATGTGCCGAGTTACCAGCCCTGATGCACAATCTTCAATGAAGGTACGCTCATTCACGCATGTCTCCACGCAGAAGATGCTCTAGCTGGGAATCTAACCGGACAGCGTCTTACTGTGAGGTGACAACGCTACCGCAGCACCATCACTGAAAGCTTACAGTGCTGAATTTCAAAATACTAAATTTAAACCATAGACATGCACACTTACAACAGCAATGACCAACTCTTTCCGGAATTTAAAAACTACTTACTTACCCTCTTAACAGAAACCAGATGATATAAAAAAAAGTGTACAAACCAACCCGTCCACCTGGCAAATATCTTCTCTCACATGGGTTAGCTCGCCTCTGGAACTCTCTACCTTCATCTATCCGTACTACCTCTAACCATTTTATGTTAAAAAAATCTCTTCATTCACATCTACTTTCCCAGTGGGAATGCTCTTGCTCCCACCCTACTTAACTACACTGACTATCCCCATTTCCTCTTACTCCTGCTTACACTCTTGATTTCTCTCTCTCATTATCCATAACTCCCACTTTCCTGTTATTACTATAGAATATGTAAGAATACTCTACACTCTACCTCTCATATGTTGAACTCTCTTTATGAAATAACTTTAGTAGAATTTTGAATTTATGTATAATCCCTTATAATCTGCCATCAGTTTTTAACACTTACATTAATTGTAATTGTTGTGCATTTCATTTGTATTTGTCTACTGTAATTTTAATAATGTTTAAGTATGTCTAATACCTACTGTAATCTATATTGTCTGGAGCTTTTCTCCCCAGGACTCCATTGAAAACGGGTTCATTTTGGCCCAATGGACTATCCTGGTAAACCAACTGCAAATAAATAAATAAAATAAAATAAAAACAAACTGTGCCCCGCACACACACACCCTAAATATATATACTAACTAGAGGACCCCACTACAGTGGAGAATAGGGTCTATACACTTTACTTGCCATACAGTACTCAACACCCTGCCACTACTGCTGGGAATGCACAGAACAGGCACCATATTACTTTAGATACTTCCCATAAAAATGTAAAGAGACATACCCACATTTAGAAATACTACAGCACTACTTTCTACATGCCTATTGGTATTTCTGCCAGTCATCACTTTAAGTTACAGTAATTATTTTTATCATAAGCAAGTAACAGGTGGAGGGAAACCCACATAATTTATATGGCTTAAAATTCAGTGAAATGAGATTCAGTCAAATGAGTTTTCAGTATTTTGAAAATTAGGTATTTTGGTCTCAATCAAATGAAATTCTGTCAAATGAGTTTTCAGTCATGTGAAGTAGACATATATATATATATATATATATATATATATATATATATATATATATATATATATATAGTAAGCTTTGTCGAACCCCAGCAAAAACTGAAGACCACCTACTCCCTTTAAGAGTGCTGCTTCATCAGAGGAATTCATCTCCAGCAACAGTGCAGTTATTGAATAATGTATGTGATATTGCAAACATATGTAACCCTGTCCTTATTGACCTTCTTTGGGCCTCTATAAATTATTGCTCCTGGTCAGCTACAGAACATCACTGTGTCCCCCTCACCCCACTACCTTGGGTCTCTCAGGCCATTAAGCTGGTCTCCTCCCTACCTACCCTCATACCTAGCCTCTGTCTCTGCTACGTCTTTCCCATTCTCGCCTAGCTCCTTTTGTAACTGCCCCTCAATCCTCTGTCATCTGGCCTGTAAATGACTTCTTTCGCTCACACAATTTCTCACCTAGCAACTCTAGACCCAGTGCCTCCCCTTTCCCTACCAGAATCTCCATACTCACCTCTCTAGCCTAGCCCCTAGCTTAGTTACTACCCTGTCCCTCCCCATAGATTTGTGCTAAAGAAACAAAGTAGACCAATATACAACAGTAACCCAGTAAACCCTAAGGCTTAACTTTCTCTTATATTGTATTTTCCAACTTTTCCCACAGATTGGTTTCCTTGATAACTGCTACTTCTATAGACTGTGTGACCACGCTCTGCTCACTCCACTCCCCTACCCTACCTCCATTCCCACACACCCCCATATCACTCAACCTTATAGTTACAAACCACACCCTCCACTAATTAACACACTCAACCACCTAATCATTTAAATCTACCATACCCCATACAAAACACTTCACCACACCCTGAACACTACACCCTTTAACAACTCCCAACCTCAACAGCTATAGATACTACTCCTACACAGCTATACTTTCTACTCCTATACATACCCCACTCTACCTAAACTTATAGGATGTACTCCCCACAGCATACCCAACCTCTAAAACTAGTAATATAATTACTAACTACCTTATCTCTACTCCTGCTGTCCATCCACTCCTCCTACCACACAAAACTTTATATGGGCACCACAACATAATGGCAAACAGAATCCACAGCCAATTCCATAAAACTAAGAAATTTCCCTATATCACCATCTGACCTCACCTTCTCTCAACCTCTTTCATACTCTTATAATAAACCAACAAATAAAACTAACCCTCACCTTTCCCAAAAACAAACCAGAATACTACACAAACTTAGTAAACTCTGCCTACACCTACTCCAAAAAACTCTTATACTGTGAAGACATACACCCTAATCCAGGTCCCAACTCATCAAGCACAACTAACTTAAATCAGACAAATGCTCTATACCCGAGATCTACTTCTTCTCTCCTCCTCTTAAACATAAATGTAAGAAGTATTCTTAACAAAATTCAGGACCTACATGCCCTGCTAACCTTATACAAATCGGAGATAGCTGTGTTAACTGAAACTTGGCTTAAGCCAGAACATCACAATAATGAGATTACTTCACCTGGATATAATATTATACGTAATGACAGAGCAGGGAAAAAAGGAGGCGGCGTAGCCATAGTTTACCAAAATCATTTCACTATAGAACAATTTGAGTGCAATTCCCAAGAAATCAAGATATAGAACTAATATTTGCTAAACTAAAACTAAACTCCAGAAAATATATAATTATTGCAGGCAGCTATATCTCACCAGGCAATAACATTACTACACTGGAAAGCCGGCTATACTGGATGTCTACCTCCCTCCCACAGGAAATCATACTACTAGGAGACTTTAATATTGACTGGGCTGACTGCTCCAGTCACAACCCCTCCACCCATATCAACATACATGAGTTTACCCAAATTATATCTACCTCCATTAGAACTGACAGGACATCCAAACGACAGTCCATCTTAGACTGGATATTGCTATCAAACCCCAATCTCATACAACAGTCAGGCTGTCTCCCAGACAGTCTGAGTGACCATCAAGCAACCTACCTTATTAGGAACAGATCCCACCACACCACTCACCTCACTCTAAGGGTAGTACGGAACAAAAAGAACTTCAAAGCTAATGACCTAATCAATGTACGAAAATTCAGTAACTGGACTCCCCTAACTCACCTACCTCCAGATGAAGCCGTGCAATACTTTAACTCAACTTTCCTTAAAATCCTAAATGAGCATGCACCACCCAAAACCATTAGAGTCAAAACTAACTACGCCCATTGGCTAACAAAAGAGACAAAAACTATAATGAAAGATAGGGATAAAGCCTGGTTACAATTTCATAAACACAAAACCACTTACTTGAAACAAAACTATTTAGAACTCCGCAACAAAGTCAAAAAACAGAGTAAATTAGATAAAGCTAATTACTATTAAACCATGCAAGAAACATTTGCTCACAACCCTCAAATATTCTGGGCTACAATAAATAGTTTACTGCACCCTGGAAAATCTACCACCCCTACCCCATATTACCAAATAACCATGATAACCCCCCCACACAATTCAACAAATTCTTTACCGAAACAATCCAAACCCTAGCCAACACACAAAATTGTACTACCATCCCCATATCAAAATTCACCCATACCCACCTCAATGAACAAAACAATTCCTATAGCTTTTCCCTGTCTACTAAAGCTATTAGTAAACTCCTGAAAAAACTTAAACCATCCACACTAGCAGCAGACAAACTTCCAGCTGACTTCCTTCAGATAACAGATGAGGCTGTAGCCTATCCCATATCCATTCTCATAAATAGGTCAATATCTGAATGCACAATACCCACCTTGTGGAAAATATCACATATTATTCCACTCCACAAAGGAGGTAAATCCCTAGAGCTCACCAACTACCGCCCAACAGCAATTCTATCATCTTTATCAAAAATATTAGAGAGAATAGCTCACTCTCAACTAATGCAGTACCTCCTGAAAAATAAACTACTATCTCATTCTCAGCATGGCATTTGACCTTCCCATACCACCACCACAGCACTACTTTCATTTCCCAACATAGTCAATCACCATAGAAACAAGGGATTATTCGTGTCCTCCATATTCCTAGACTAATCTAAAGCCTTCGACATGGTAAACCATAGCATGCTTCTCGAAACTCTTATCTACCCTTAACATAAACTCTTCCACTATATCATGGTTTAGTAACTACCTATCAAGCCATCAGCAAGCAGTGCTATGGCAAGACCAATTGTTTTCCCTATTAGCAGTATCCATAGGGGTCCCTCAAGGATCCATTCTTGGTCCTTTGCTGTTACCAGTATCCATAGGTGTCCCTAAAGGATCCATTCTTGGTCCTTTGCTGTTACCAGTATCCATAGGTGTCCCTAAAGGATCCATTCTTGGTACTTTGCTGTTACCAGTATCCATAGGTGTCCCTAAAGGATCCATTATTGGTCCTTTTCTGTTACCAGTATCCATAGGTGTCCCTAAAGGATCCATTCTTGGTCCTCTGCTATACAGCACCCAAACAGTACTACCTGCCTGACAAATCCCCATCACTACAGCATCTAATTTAGCCCTACACAACCAGCAGACCAACTACTGCTACTTAACCAACTCTCAACAGCACACAAACTGTTCTACCTGCCTGACAAAACCCCATCACTACAGCATCTAATTCAGCCCTACACAACCACCAGACCAACTACTGCTACTTAATCAACTCTCAACAGCACACAACCTGTACTACCTGCCTGACAAAACCCCATCACTACAGCATCTAATTCAGCCCTACATAACCACCAGAACCTTAAGATCTAGTAACTAAAATCTTATAAATGTTGTCAAAAAACGATGCTGGTAAGTCTCTTTTTGCCTGCACTATAGCCAGAATTTGGAACCAACTCCCAAACCACATAACTTCTGCAACCTCTGCCTTCCAATTTAAAAAAAAACTCCTCAAAACCCACTATTCAAACAACTGGCTTTGCTCTTTTGTCTCCCCAGGTTAACCACAGCACTGCACTGTTGCATGAATTCTTCTGCTAAGGATCACCTATTTCTTCCTCTAGTTACCCAGGTATACTTGTTCTACCCCAAACAAAAGGGCTTTTCAGAAAGAACTCCTATGAAAATGTTTGCACTTTTTTCTCAAATATTGTACTAGTTTTAATCTTACAATGTACTGCATATAATCCTTACTACAAGAAATGGTAAAACTCTGACTATTACATGCTGAAATGTAGTCTTGTAATGTACTTGTATATATTCTTGTCAACAAGTTGTTAATATCTGCATATTGCATGCTGAAATGTATTCTTAGATGTAACTTGAAATCCTCACTTATGTACTGCACTATATTTGGAGCTTTTCTCCCCGGGCCTCTGCTGAAAAGGGACCTGTGATCAGTCGGACTTTCCCCGTTATCAAATGTAAAATAAAATAAATAAAAATATATAAAAAATGTATATATATATATATATATATATATATATATATATATATATATATATATATATATATGTAATATTTATATCAGTATAAATATCTGTATTGATAGACAGCTATAGATATGTATTTAGATAAATATATCTACGGCATGGTGGATACATGTCTTGAAAAAGAGAGATCTCAGATCTCATAGTATCTTTTGGTGTCACCTGCCCAAACCAGATAATATAAAGGCACAGGTACCCAAGTCTGAATGTCCATTTTTCCACCTCTCCATGTTCTTTAATGATGTGATACTAGGGAAGCAGTCTGGTATTGCTTTTAATAGCAAAACTATAGACAACACTTGGAAATTAGCCTTAAGTTTTCTTCTCATCAGTGACTGTTAAACAGATACCTATGTTGCAAAGCTAATAATAGCCTTGCTTTACACTAGCAACACACCTTATAGTCTAAGCTCTTCTCTCCATACATCCATTGTATTGTGTTGAGGACAGTTTGCACTGTTTGTAAAGTCCAGAAAATAGCATTTCTTTTAACTCATGGAATTGTTGTCTCACAAATAGTGGAATCATATCTTGGGTAATGATATCACGAATCCCATATCCTGAAACTATGACCTTGAATACATTATGTCGGAAAAGTTATTCTTATGCTAATGACCTATAGATTTTTCAAATAAAACTTTACACAAATTAAATAATCTGCGTCTTTAAACCGAAACAATTCAGACGTGTTTGTTCAAAGGCTTCTCTGGAATTTCATATTATATCATCTGTTCCTTAATTTGTGTCTATATTATTTCATCGAAACTCCAAATCCGCAAATACCTATTCATCAACCCCAATTCAGTGAACAGCCCTTTTAATGAATGCACATATCAGCGAATGTTTTCTAGGTAGCTAATTTAGCAAACCAACATGCCGAGCAATACAAACTGTAGTATAAAAAACCCACCAAAGTAGGGATCTATGCTCCCCACTCTCCACAATGTGGGGGATGCATCCCCACCCCCCTACTTATATCTATCAACTTCGAGATCACACTACAGTGGGGAAAAGGGCAAATTTCCACATGTTGGCCAACTGTCTCTGTGATCTGGGAAAAAAGTTTGCTGATCTGAACTTTCGATTAAAGGACATTTAATGAATAGGGGTCAATGAATAGGTATTCATGGAATTGGAGTTTCAGTGAACTAATATAGACCCCATTAACTTTATTCCTGGGAATCACTGTACACTTGACAATTCTTTACCATCATCTGGATCTAAACAGACATTAGCCAAAATATGTTTTGTGTTCTTTCCATATACTTCAATATTCCAATATGCTTTTCATGGACTCGACATGAGTTGTTTCAGCACAGTTAATGGGTGTGAGTTAACAACAGACTTTGCCCACTTGTTCTTTCTTCTGCTTTTCTGACCACCTTGACATTGTCATGTGTTTCAGCAACTGCATCTCTTCAGCAATCTACCATCTGCATTCTTGCAACATATCTTCTGATACTAATAGAGAATTTCAGGCATTGTTTATGTGTCCTGATTCTGCAATTCTTCCTGACTTTCTTTCAAATAAGAACTGATCTATACATCTGCAAAAGGTGTCTTTCTTCCCACCTGGTTTGTACACAATTTGTAAGTCATACATTTATAGAATTACACTATCCTTTGGAAATTCTCATTGTTCCCATATAACCTGTATCTGCATAGAAATAATTTCCTTATCATACCGACAGAACGTTTCATAATCATACACAATATATAGAACGTCCATTTAAATTAGAATACAGTGTGTTTGTAGCTTATGCAATATTCTGGAACCAAAAGTATTTGGTTCTTCCTCTTGTATCAACACTGCTATTAAATCAGACTGACAGACATCCATTTACAAATAACTTGGTGTGTCACATTTTATTAATGAAGAGTTGGGGATTCTGCACTGTGAAACTTTCTCCTGACCCTGCTCCTGGTGCAACTCTTTGCCTTCACAAGCCTGTTAATCATACTCCACATGAAAGTGTGAAAGCCTGTCTTTCAAGTATGTAAATGCTTGACTTCTGTATCTGTATATTGCCCTTTGCTATATTACGACTGTAGCTAAAAGCTGAACCCATGATTAATCATTCCCATTTGTTCTAAAGCAGCTCTTTTCAACATATTAGGATGTCGCAGTACAACATTTGAATTAAAATATCATAAGCCCTAGTATGTAAATGTAATATAGTTCTTTATGCCATTTTAATGTTAGTTTATGTCAGTGATGTAGTTTTTGAACCTTCCGCTGTACTATGTCAAAAACAAACATACCCACCTTCTACCTATAGCTGTCAACTTCAGCTATTGAAGCTTATGGCAATAAATCATCACATAAAGAGACCATTTTTCTTGAATTTATCTCATTGTATTTACTTAGGCTCATAGTATGTGTACCATAACTAAATAAAACACCCATTCCAGCAGTTGTCCCAGTTAATAGGATTATTAATCTGTCCACGTTCTGTGACTCCGTAATAATTCCACTCTTCTCATCTCCAAATGAGCATGACCCCCTGTCCCTTCAGTCAAGTGAGGACTACTGGGTCTTGCATAAACACTTTTAGAATGTCTTTATTCCCCCACATCAGTGAACAACACCTGTCACTGTCAGCCATGTTGACAGAGTATCCTGTCACTACCGTGCTCTTACCCATACCCTAACGCTTCCTTAAACCACCTATCATCCATATAACTACCCCACCCCATCCATCAAAGACATAACTGTCCAGCATATACCCTCTACAGCATAAACTAATCATGAACACTCATGTTTTCTGCTTACTAAAAAAAATGACCGATTGTCCTCGGCCACTACCTACATTCACCAATTCCTTCATATAAAAAAGGATATGAGTACCTCACTGACGTATTTTGTTACGGGAATAATGTTAGAGTACAACTTTTAGAGTGGACTATTTTTTAACTGTTTTAGACATTACTTTCAAGCAAGTTAGGCTAGAAAGTATATTTGTGTTTTGTAAAAATTATTTTAGACATTATGCTGCAGTTTAGACAAAAGAACGTACAGCTGTGTTTGTAAAAGGTGCAGTATGAGCAGAAGACGCTGTTAGTAAAGTGCAGTTAAAAACATATAAGCAGGCTGTTACTGAGTTTTGCCCTTGCTTTTATTATGATTTTTTAATATATGGAGCACTGTTACTTTAAAAATATTTATTTATCCATATATTGGTTTATTTATTTAACATTTATTTACCAAGCAAGTAAAAGTTAACAGTATAAAATCATAAACATCCTGCTCAAAATTGTTAGGACTTTCATAAGGTGTAACAATCTGAATTGTCATTTAAATTATAAAAAAAAAATACCTAATATAATTGTCAGTTACAAGGCACAAATTAGAATAAAAAAAATTCAAAATGTATAAGTAAAAAAAATACTAATGGGTGCTTATGAGTATAAATTAGCATTTATAGTCTGCCATTTTAAATTTCCATTTGTATAATATAAATAAGCTACTAAATCATATTCTAAATAAAGTTTATTGCCTCATGTCTTATGCCACAATAAATTTATTAAATACAACAACAGCCAAATATTTACATTGGCAGAGCCAGTCCACTTTCTTGGACATCTTCCATATTCTCAATCTCTTTTGCATATGTCTCCAAATGTACCGCAGTCATTCATTCCTCACCCTCATTGGGCAAATCACTATTACTTGTACAACGACAGGTGCGTAGGACATAGATAGCATACTACAAGACATCGGTCATTGTGTAGGATGTAGATAGTATAGTACCAGACATCAGTCATTGTGTAGGACATAGGTAATATAATAAAAGATATTGGTCATTGTGTAGGCCATAGGTAGTATAGTACCAGTCATTGGTCATTGTGTAGGATGTAGGTAGCATAGTACCAGACATCAGTTATTATGCAGGACGTAGGTAGTATAGTACCAGACATCATTCATCCATGAACACGTATATAGAACATAAATTCCATTTGCTACACATATTCAGCAGACTATAAAATGCAATCACTAACCCTCCAAAACAAATTGTACTATTCCAATATTAGTTACCACTGTCTTCTTTTTGAGTAGCATCAGCATTCCCCTTAAGTAGATACATAATATTTAAAAACATCTCACAATATTAAAACACAAGTCACCATGGCTGTAGAAAAAATAAACTAATTTACAGTAAGCAGCACTCCTTATATAAATAAGTCATATTAAGCCATGTACCCCCCAAGTACTATTCCATGAAAAGTCTAAGCTCAGACACTGCGTATATAAAACAGGAAAAAGTAAAAAGAAAATAGGAAGCACTGATAAAGCGTAAAAAAGTATTAAACACATCTTCCCAAATTCAGCCATATTCATCTCATCAGTCCTGCTAATAACCATAATCCTACCATATTGACAATACTGTTTATGTTGTTTATTGTTGCTATGGTAACTTTCAGTCATGGTCCTTTCCCTTCTCATAGAATAAAATTCCAACTTAGCATGTTTGACCTATCAAATGCAGGTACCTCCGACATCTCAGCAGTCCTGTACAAAGGTCGTTCATAGAGCCTCATCATCTCTATGCATCACTTTAACACTGAACTGCATTTTATTCTCTTAAATTAGGCCATCTTAGGTTTCACAGGTCACACTGCTGACACACTCCACAAGACGGAAGAAAGAAGAAAAGCCAGAATAAAGCAAATGATCGCAGTCGTAGACCATTCTTACTCATATCATACTTAAATGATGTCATCTCTTTTAATGGTCATTCCACCACAGCTCCTTCCATGTGTACCTGCTGATACTTCCACCTTCTTTTTCTCTGTCTGTCTTCCTACAGCTACTAACTGCTCTGCAACCATCATACCGAAATTCATCCTGAACACTAATATCACCCAAAATCCTTCTTTGCTAACCTTCATCCCTAATGGATGACCTATTCATGACAGAATTCACTCCACCATCAATCACAACCTCATATTTAGGAACAGGTCTGCTAGTAACAACTGTCATCTCTGTATTTACCATTGGAGTTCATAGATCATTCACCAGCTTTGACTTTACAGTGGAACAACAAGTGCTTCTGAGTTGGTATTCAACACCATGAAAAAATCAAACCTTGGTCTCTACAGAGGCTGTGCTGAGTGCTTGAGCTCACATATGCTCATTCTCTTGCTACCCTCAGTCATAATACTACTGAGTTCTTCTCTTCATAATGTCAGTATAAACTGTGGCTGCTTCTTTGAGAGACTTGGCCTAGTAGGCAGTACCTGTCCATATGATTTTCGTAACAGTAGGGTGCAATACAGCAATCCCAATCCCTCAGATGCCACACAACTGGAAAAAACATGTCCACTGCCTGTGCACCATCAGAGGTTGGGTATCTAATATGTTTATTCTGCAACCATTCATAATTAAATCTTATACTGTATATACTGTATGCATTAGTCTTATATGACAGAAATACCAAACTAGCCTGTAAATTACACTGAATAATGTGCTTGATTATAAATTCCAATCTTCATTAAACATTTAATGTAAATCATTTGATTTTTAACTTTTGCAATTTTTACAGCAACATGGCTGCATTTAACCCCCATTCTAGCATTGTGCTCACAGATCTGCACATTGTGACTTGTCGTTTCTATATATGACTCATACATCTGCATGTCTACCATGAGATGTTTAAGTTTTACTTTCCCAAATATGTTTGTCATTGTATCATCAGTTTCTGCAACCAAACCGAAAGAATGTGGAAGTGTGCCATTTTTATAATACTAAAACTCACAAATAAATTATATTTTACAAACTTCACAAAAAGTGGACATCATAGTTCCTCCTGATGCACAGTCAATATAATATATGTTATTTCATTTAAAGTTGGTAGACCCAATGACAAGGTATCTTCCCTGGCTTACTCAATAGAAAAAAATAAAAAAATAAAAATTAAACCACTACCAGCAGGTGTCATGGAACAACAACTTTAATAAATATACACATATGACTTAGCAGTTTTTAAATTTGAACAGACAAGGGGCAGTGAACTTTAAGAAAGCTTGGTTCCTAATTGGTTAAAGCACCAGCAGGTTTATATTTAAGGCATTTTTTCTTTTACTTCTATGACTCTGATGATGTCCATTGGATATTAGGGCGAAAGTGCTAAGTCATATGTGTATATTTGTTTATTAAAGTTATTGTTCTGTGACAGCTGCTGGTAGTGGTTTAATTTTTATTTTGTTTGTTTTTACGGCTTTTGGATGGTTTTATATCTTCCCTGACTTTCATCTGTTTTGGCTTGACTAGCATCTTTGAAGGGAGGGGTAGGCTGGACACTACCATCTTTGAGGAGAGGGATGAGCTGAACAGTGAGCAGACCTTTTTCAGTACAGAGTTCAAAGTTTACCCACTGCCCCAGTGACCTCACAATTCCTCCCAACTGTATAGAATTTCGAAGAATACCCAAATTTTTGCTTCATATTTTTGGTATATTCCACATAACATTTGTGGTTTTTCAATAAAGACTTAAGTCACTAAATAAAGATGAACATCTAAGTTTCAGACTTAATATCCTCCAGAAAATTCATGCTAATGCAAAACCTGCTATTTTGTCAACTTTCAAAGAGCAATATGCAAAATCTGTTCTTGATTTTGGCCTTTACCCCTCCATTATTTTTGGTTTTGTCCAGGATTCATGTTCTAAGAGTCTGAGAGGTATGGACCTCTTGTGGCAAAGGTATGCAAGGATTCCTTATCCAGCTTTGGGTGATACCATTTTTGGGTATTACTACATCATATGCACTAAGTACTAAAGTAGAGAGGGGCTCATCAAGACGAGTGTGGATTAAATAGGAAATTGTAGAGTAGCTTAAGAAATATGATTGCCTTCTTTGCAAAGGTCTTCCCTTTATGCAAAATGCTCCCATAGAGTGTCACATTATTGTATCCTCCTCCAAATCACTTCGATAAGTGGAACAAAGAAGCCAGACAGGGGAGATGAGTAAGATTAAAAATGAGCAGCAATTGGTCGAAGGGAGGGAATCACATTATCACGCACTTACAGTTCATATTTCTGTGATTTTTATTCAGAGAACTGAAACAATGTTTCAGCATAGAAATAATTAGAAAGTTTCATCTGTCTTATTCCATGATACTTAATATGAACCTGTATGAAACCTGACTGCGTAAAACAGCACAGACCTAGGGAATGATTTACAGAACTAGCCTTCTGTGAAAGAAAAAGTTTCCATTCGTCTTAATAGAATTTTATTTGTACAAAGCACTTTCTTGGAACTTCTGTCTTCATAATTTCATAATTTTTATGCCAGTCAACATTAACAAACAGTAGACTACTATGGGCACAATAGTTGCATTTATGTATGTATTTGTTTGTTGGCTGGTTTTATTGTTTGCTTTGTGTTATTTGTTTAGTAGGTTGGAGACCTTGAGAGTTGCTCTACAAATGCTTTTCAACTGTGACCTGATCCAAGGATCTTCACAAAAAGCCACCCACTGACCCTGATTCTGCCTCTGGGAATCTGTGATCCCCAGCCCCTGATAACCTTTCATTTTCTCATGTGTTCCCAGGTATCCTTACTAATGGTGGTAGCTGTGACCCACATTGCCCCTTATTTGTGTAATATAAGTAGAGATGTTTGACACCTAGTGTGCTTTAACCTTATACTGACCAATAGACTGACACCCAGCGTGCCTTAACCTTATAATGACCAATAGAGCTATTAGAGGACACTGCACGCATAACTGTTCTGTGTGACACCGCTCTGTCACTGTATGCAAGTCAGGGCATGTAGCAGGAGACATGACCTTGCTGTTTATTTGTATAGCACTACGGTTCTACTGCTTATATGTTAAGAGCCAGTAGTGTATTGAGTGCCTGATTGCCAGATGCCAAATATGGCATTTTTTTTTTATTTCAGAAGGTGTCAGTTTGAGTTTCAGTAGCTAAACTTGATTTTAGTATTTCTACATGTACTTAAGCCTTTTTTCACACATTTAACATTCAAATAGATTTTGTCCCGGCAAGCACAGTGACACATTTGTAGTACCAAATTGCTAAATGAATCATCTATTGTCCTTTACTACCCTGTCTAGACTGAGACAGACTCTAATAAAAATGAATTCTCTTTGTAGTTATTAACGGTACGAAAGATAATACAGCAGACAAATCTAAAAAGATGTAAATTATTTTTTTGTTTATTCTTTTAAAATTTGTTTTAAATTGGAGTTCCACAGAAGAACAGAAATTTGCCTGAGTAACCAAGCCAACATGAAGGCATTATGTTTCAGTGGATTTCTTTATATCATGTTACACTGTTTATAAAATTTTAACACTACAGCCTGTTCGTATTGCCCCTCATGTTAGTTTTGACAGGAGTAGATGTGCTGCATTGGTTCCTGAAGGACCATTAAGTGTACTTTAAACAGCGCTGTGTTCTGCTTGTGTCAAATGCCTAGAGCTTCAGCCAGTAGTATATTAAGCTTCTGTAAGAAGCCATCTTAATCTGCTATGAAGCAATTAAAATGTATGCTTTGCAAAAAAAAAAAAAAAAAAAACTGGAAATGTCTGTACCAGCCAGACTGTCAACCACCCACACAGACATATATTGTGCATAATTAGTAAAATAAAGCAAGCATTACCAACCAGTTTCTATGCTGGTAATATTTTGTAATGAGACCTTATTCATTACTGCCTTTTATCAAAACAATCATTAATGATTTTTCCCTTCTGTTTCTATGGTTTAAAGTATTTCCACACATGATAAAAGTTTGCAGTAGCATAATGGAATGTGGCGATTTCATTTGTTAAATTGCTCTATGAGATCTGCCTGTCCCTTGGTCCTTTGCATCAGAAATCACTAAACCTATATATGTGAAGGAATATCTAGACATTGGTGTACCATCTCTGTTTTCTGGGTATCAAATTAATATGAAATCTGAAGTATCGGGTATAAGAAAAGGAACCTGAACTGAGACCATGCCATGGAAAATATCTTCTGCGTGCAAACAGAGACAAGAAAAGTAGCGTCATCTGTGTTAATAAGAAGGAAAACACTGCATGAATAAAATAAGATGGTACCATTAGGCTATTTTGTAGCTGGCTGAAAAATTAAGTGTAAATCCTCTACTATCTAGCAAATATGCAGTAAGTCAAAGATGCAAATCTCCTGAAGCCAGTATATTGATAAAATTAAATAGAGCTACAAACCTTGCAGCACTGTTTGGATTTGCTTAGCATGATGCCGTGTAATAGAAGCTCTGTCAGTGTGTCACAATCAGCTGACATGAAGAGGAATTGCCCCCAATAATGTGTCTATTGGTAAAATTATTTAGACATTTATTAGTGGAATTATTAATGAATTTTGTTGTTATAAATATAAACAACTGCACACCTTATTACATAAAAAATGAAATCTTCATAGGTTCATAGGTTCATAGGTTCATACTAGGCTATCTGCCCTAGGGCATTTATAAGCCTAGCCAGAATGTGTTTGGCTTTCGCCACCCATTTTAAATTTATTTTGCTATGCCCTTTTTCGAGGTTAGTATACTGTGCCTCTGTCTAACAGTGACACAGAAGTGATACCCGGGATAAACCTACGATCTCCCATCCATTCATCAAGATTCCTCTTGAAGAGAGTCAATGAGGGACTCTGCCTAACCTGGACTGGGATTTTATTCCAGAGTGAAGGGAGCCTCTGGGTTATGAATCTGTCCCTCCAGCATGTCCTATTTATTTCAGTGCTGAGGTTCAAGTCTCTTTCTGAGGTGCAGCATGTCCATTAATTCCGGGTTGGACATGGCTTTATCGTCCAGGCACACAGAGCCTCTGAGCAGGCGGTATGCCACTGAGTAGAGCTGGAGTTTCTTTAACTGGGCAGCATATGGCATCTGTTTGAGCCCTTTGATCCTCTTGGTGAGGTACTTTTGGGGTCTTTCCAGTTGCTGCAGGTGTCTGGTAAGGTACATCCCAAAAGGGGCATTGTACTCAATTATGGTTCTGATGAGGGATGAGTAAAGAGGCACGATGACCTCCTGATCTAGATGTGAATCCCTTTATGATTAGGTGGGCTATATCAAATGTTTTTCTAACCACTTTGGCCACGTGGTTGTCAAATGAGAGATTGCTATCAACGTGGGTCCCCAGGTCCTAATTACTTTCTCTGTACTTAATGGATTACCACCTATGTGGTAATTTGTGAGCACTGTTTTTGCCAAAGGGATGACTATACACTTTTGGCATTTAGCTTGATGCCATGGCTCTGGCACCAGTTGTCTGTTTCTATGAGGCCCTTTTGGAGGATGCTTTGCAGTCATCTGTGAACTTGGTCAGCCACAGTCCTTCCATGTTGGCCTGAATATATACCGAACAGAGAGGTCCCAGGACTGAGCCTTGTGGGACACCACTTGTAACTGGTTTGGAGTCTGACATGGCTCCAGCAATTCTAACCATGTGGGTTCTGTCCTTGAGCCAATTTGCAATCCATCTAGTGACATAGGGGTTTATATTTAAGCTGGTGAGCCAGGCAGGCTGTGTGGACCACCTTCCCTCGTCAATGGCCTTGGTGACTGTTTCAAAGAAATCAACCAGGTTTAAGAGGCAGGATCTGCCCTTAACAAAGCCGAACTGGGTAGGATCCAGTGTCTGTAGGTCCCCAATATCTTTATTTATGAGGTCCATGATGATCCTTTCCATAGCTTTGCAGACCAAGCTAGTCAGGCTTATGGGGCGATAGTTTCCAGGATCCATTGAGGCACCACCTTTATTGAGAGGGACCACTGTTGCCACTGTTTGGGCACATATCCTGTAGTAAGGCTGAGATTGAACAGTAGTTTTATGTTTGGGTTTAGCTCTTCTTGGACACCATCTGGTCCCATTGATGCTGTGTTTTTGCGCATCTGAGATGTCAGGGGACAGCACTCTGCTGGGATAGATATTTGCCTTTTTAGTGGGGGAGGGGGTGGCTGAACCTGTCAGCTAGGATGTTGGCAATGTCTGTGGGTTTGCATTTTTGTCATTTTGGACTAATTCTGAGCATATCTGGGAATTACCACCCAGGTTCCTAACATAACTAAAGGAAGCCTTGTGATTATCCTTAGTGTCCTGCGCTGGCCTTAGACAATTTTATGTGTACCCATAGTTTTTTGCTAATACTGATCAGTGATGCCTTCCCTTTTTGAGATTTTGCTCTATCATTTGGTAGCTTCCTCCTTCTATTGTATAGTTTGTTTATGGCTGGGGTCCACCAGACAGGACGTCTGCCTTTGGAGGATTGGGTCTTGGTTTTATTTGGGATTGCATGATCCATGCATTCCTGAAGGTGTTCATAGAATGTGTTTATAAAGGATTCTGCAGTCTGGGCCATATTTTCCACAGGCCCAGGGACTTTGAAGGATTCCACCTCAGTTTTGAGGAGTGTGAAATTTGCTTTAGAGAAGTTTTTCACTGTGGTTTTCTGGGCAGGGGGTAGGGTTGGGATGTGAATATCCAGTGAGATTAGTTTATGGTCTGATCTTACCAGTGAGGGATACACTTCTGGTCTGGAGCATAGAGTCCCCATGTTGGTGATGATCAGGTCCAGTATGTTTTCCCCTCTTGTGGGAGTGGTAACAAGTTGTTCCATAGCATTTGAGTTTATAAATTCTAGGAACCTTTGGGCTAGGGTGCTGGAGCTGGAGTAATGCTCCCAGTCTATGTTTGGGTAGTTGAAGTCGCCCAATATAATGGTGTTTGGAGAGACCTTCATATTTTCCAGTGTTCTCAGGAAGGCCGAGTGGGGTTCCTGGGTTTGGGAGGGTGGTCTGTAACAGGCTATAAACTGGAAGGCAGTTTTACCCACTGTTAGTTGCACATGGATAGTCTCTGATGCCAACCTGGAGGTGTGGGTATCTTTGATGAATATCGATATTTGTGGTTCGGTCCAAGTTTTGGGGCTGAAAAGCATGGTATGAGGTATAACCTGGTAGTGCTGGGGTGCTCTCGGGAGCCCTGAACTAGGTTTCTGTTACTGCACAGATATCGATGTTCTCCATGCTAAGGAGAGTTTATCTTGAGGTTTAGACTTCTGGCGTTGAATAGCATTACTCTTAGTTCTTTATCCCTTGTGATACCTATGGAGGTGGGTTTGTCTTTTGAGCCTTGCCTAAAAAAGGCACTGTGGGGGTAGCAAGAGCCTTTGCCAATATCCGAAAGCCCAGGGGTGACAGGTGCAAGCTTCCTTTCTCAGTAAAATACATTTTCTCTTGCAAAGCTCAAATAAGTATTGCAATGCAAAGGACAGCAAATATTACAGATGCTGGCTTACTTCATAATTTAAATAGTCTTCTCAGATCTGAATTATTTGTCAAACAATCCTGGGAATTCCGCTCCAAGAAAACTCTTATTTATCTAGTCTGTTTTTGGTTATCACCAGTTGGACCACACAGGGCTGTGCTTAATTACAGTTATGATGTTTAATTTTTTTAATATAAGAAATGTAGACTGCTTAATGTTTACCATTGGAAACCAGTGTTGCTGTAACAGGGCCTCTGGAAAAGAGTAATAAAGCACCAGGTGCAGCCCAAGTGACTCAAATACATCTAGGAGCATAAGGAGTAGAAGAAAAGAGGCTTAGTCTGTGGGGGGCATGTACGCAGGGTACGCCAAGTGCAGAAGAATTTCCACTGTAGTTTAAGGATCACATGGTCATGCTTATCTATATGACTATTTGATCATGTCTCATGTAGAGCCGTGGATGTGAATTGCAAAAGCCCATTGCACTATAAACCTTCAGATGTCAATAAGCATGCATAGTGAGATGGCAGGATTTAAGAAGAAGATTTCATTTCTCCAAAAAATGATGATGATTGCATTCCCTATTCACCTGTTACTCACTGCCAGGGCCCAGGTGAAATGAATGGATCAATGGGACAACTGGTGAGATAGAATGCACAGTCCTATACTGAATGAGATGAGTTATGGCACCAGAATAAAGCATCTGTAGTGTTTTATAGCTGTCATGTGGATGAATGGTAAAATGAAAGAGATGTAGTGATAAAGCCAACCTACATAATTTGGTGTCCATGTCCCTTTGCTTGTGCAGTCATGGTAGAGGACACAGTTAGTTGTTAAAATGATCATACAGCTGAACAGATAATACTGAAGATTGTAAAATGTCCATTTAATATTGAGAAATTCTTATTTTATTATTACTTATTCTTTTTTTTTTGACTGGATTAGTCCTATTAGGCTGCTGGCCATTTTTCAGGGGAAACCCAAGGTGCTATTTAGATCACAAGACGAAATTTGGCCAGAGCTTTAGGGAAAATCCATTACTAGTTTTATGGGCATATAGCCAGAGGGCTGAGACTGAAAAGCAGTGTTGAGAAGTAATGGTGGATGGGCATGAGGAAGTGACCAGAATGGAAGCAGTGTGTGATGGTGTCCATCATGTGAGCAGAATGAAGCAGTGTGTGATGGTGTCCATCATGTGAGCAGAATAGAAGCAGTGTGTGATGGTGCCCATCATGTGAGCAGAATGATGTAGTGTGTGATGGTGTCCATCATGTGAGCAGAACGAAGCAGTGTGTGATGGTGTCCATCATGTGAGCAGAATGAAGCAGCGTGTGATGGTGTCCATCATGTGATCAGAATGTAGCAGTGTGTGATGGTGTCCATCATGTGAGCAGAATGGAAGCAGTGTGTGATGGTGTCCATCATGTGAGCAGAATGACGCAGTCTGTGATGGTGTCCATCATGTGAGCAGAATGAAGCAGTGTGTGATGGTGTCCATCATGTGACCAGAATGGAAGCAGTGTGTGATGGTGTCCATCATGTGAACAGAATGAAGCAGTGTGTGATGGTGTCCATCATGTCAGCAGAATGAAGCAGTGTGTGTGATGGTGTCCATCATGTGAGCAGAATGGAAGCAGGGTGTGATGGTGTCCATCATGATAGAGTTTAAGACATTTTGGAGGAAGAAAACTGTGTGATGGATATGAATAGTGTGGAAAAAGAGTTACCATACTTGTGTGCATCTAAGTTGCAAAAAGGAGGGTTGGACATGTAGGCATTGTGTGCAATGATTCAGGAAGAGGAACAATTGGATGAACGTATACTTTCATGGGCAGACATATCACTGAGAGAATGGACCAGAAGCTATCATGCAGTAGCGAAGAGGAGAGTAGTGGTTCTTTTGAAAAAAGTAGACTTAGTGAGGGGAATATTGTAAAAGTAAGTGGGAAAACTTATGATTTGGTTAAAGCGGGGGGCATTAAAAAATAAAAATTTGGTAGCAATAATGTTTTTGAATGGCAAATATATGTGATACGGATTATAAATAAAAACAAGAATACGCAATAGACAGATATTTTGTGTAGCTAAAATAATGGTACCACTTGGGGGTTAAAGAAAAGGAAACAAGAGTATTTATTCATATTGGGAATGAAAAGTTTTGTGAAGTGACATTTCAAACTTTTTTGTGGGCATAAAGATTTCTGCCTGTATGTGACTCCAAAAAAGAAAAAGAACCATGGAGTAATTATGTTGTTAATGGGACAGGGGGGAGGTTGAAAAAAAATAGTGACGTTGCAGTTTAGAACATTAGAAACAACAAAATCTGAAGTAGGACAATTTTAGAAGAAAAATGTAAATAAGTGTTGGACATTGAAAAAAATGAATGATGAAAGACAATTGTTGACTGAGCGATGGAAAGTAATGCTATATTAATAATGTAAAAATGGTGAAATAATGCATTCACCAAATGTGGTTATAATTAATGGTAAGAGGGCTATGCTGAAATACTGGGGTAGCCAAAGACGTTATCATTGTGGGGAAGGAGGGATCATTTGATAAATGAATGTATTAAAAATGTTTTCATTGTGGACAGATTGGTCATACTGGTAATAACTGTGAAAAATATTGTAGATGTTGTGGAAGTAAAGATTGGTTTGTCTGTGATAAAAGTGAAACCCAGAAGGAAATGTCAGATGCACAAAAAAAAAATTAGAAGAATGAATTGAAAAGAAGGACAGTGGTGGGAAAAGAAATAATAAAAAACAGTGAGTTAGAATTAGCTTCTAATGTAGGATGTAAAATGTTTTTGATGTTTTAAGTCAACGAGACATGTGAGTAGAAGAAGGAAAGGCAGACAGTGAAAAATGGACTCTTGGATAATAGCATGAAGAAAAGAAAAATTTAAAAATAAAGTAGCCTTAAAGCAAATTGCAAAAAAAGATACATTTATATTAAAATCCTGTCACTGAATGTTAACAGACTGATAGATGAAAAAAGAAGGTTGAATATAGTAAAGTAGTGACATTATTTGCTTACAGAACATGAGGTATCTAAATGAAAATCAGAAAAAAAAACAAGCAGAAGTTTTGTGGTTTGGAAAATAAAATAATCATTTGGAGAAGATATGTGTTTGGGGTGGTTATAATGTTTCAGAAAGAGTGCATAATGTTTTTGGGTATAATATTTGTCAGGGTGATGTCTAATATGTCATCTTAGATTTAAAATGTGGTGTTGAGAGTAATACGAGTGTGCATGTATTTACTTAAAAAGAAACAAGAATTGTTTAAGGAAATAAGTACATTTTGTTACCAAAATGTATATTTTCATGATGGAAGACTTCAATTGTGATTTTTAGAAAAGATAAAGAAAACCTAAAGATATTAGGATAAAAAAAGATGTGCTTGAGTTTTGTCAAATGAAAGTATGTAATCAATGGGATTTATATATAAAGGGTGTGTATTAAAGCCATAAATTGAATTTTTTCAGAAGGACTTTATGAAATTCAAGGTAGGACAAAGGAAAGTTATTTTTCATACCATAGCAGTGTAATGGCTGGCTTTTTAAATAATATGGTAAGGATGCTAAGGGTTTGAAAATACTAACAGGAAAAGTAGAAGAAGATGGAATATTTTTCAAAGAAAGTAAAATTTTATAGTTAGATGATTGTACTATTGTGCCTTTTTATAGGAATATAGAGCAATAGTGGGTACAGTACAAAATAATGTATAAAATATGCATATAAAAATGGAAAGAGATGACTGAAGAAGAGAAAAAGACAAATATCAGACTGTATTTAAGGAATATGAAACAATCTGGTAAAGAATGAAGATGGAATGAAAATAAATGCAGGTGTGATATATAAATAGAATATGGAAAATCAATATGTTATTATATAGGAAACGTTATGTAGTAAAGGGTAGATGGGAGGAGGTGTGTCCTTTGTGGGGAAAAAGGTAAAGAAAGATAAAAGTATAATAGTTCATTTTAAAAGAAGAAGGGATAGCAGCTTTTAGTTTAAGTGAAATAATGGAAGCAGTACAAATGTTTTTGCAGAAATGTACAAAGTGCATGAGAGAGAGAAAAATAAGAGGTATAGAAAGTATATGCTGTGAAGAAAAAATGTATTTATTGGAAAGTGTTTGATTATTGTGATGGTACTGGAGTGTTGGCTGTTGTTTTTGCTTTAAATCCCACTGTTCATGTATAATTGGCTAACTGAATAATTTTTAATTAGGGTGATTTTTGTATAAAAGGATTATTTGAAGTGTTTGTTGTGATTCTGATGACTCCCCCCAACTATAGCATTGTCAGAAATTACAGGACACATAAAAGGGGGGAGGTGTCGCTCTCCTCATCACTCTTTGTCACCCCTTACTCTAAAGCTATTCCTAAATTTGGAAATGCAGAATTAATTCTAGCCCTTCTACAAGTAAACAAAAATAAATTTCTCTGCATTGCCACCCTCTATATTCCCCCCAGAGACAGTGTCCCAGTCCTCAAGAACATCCTCTCCTGGCTCTCAACCAACATCAGTAATGAGACTATAATCCTGGGAGATGTTAACATAAACAATTCAATCCCCAACCAACTCCCACAATATAAATATTTACAACTTCACTCAACTTATTAACTCCACTACCAGATCTTCTAAAGACTTCCTTTCTGGTAGTACCTTAGACTGGATTCTAGTCTCCCATCCTCACTACATCTCAAACAGTGGTACTCTTCCAGACCCACTAGGTGACCACCTTCCTACTTTTGTCCTTTGTCTTCCCTCCTCCTTACAACTTTCCCATACCTACATCTCCACCTGATACCTAAAAAACTTTAACCCCAATACTTTTTAAAATGTACTAAAAAGTACCACCTGGAACCCACTAAAAACTCAACCCTTGGACAATGCTGTCGCTTACTTCAATAAAACCTTCTTAAACTTATTAAACTCTTACGCTCCATGGAAAACAAAGTGCATCAAGAGTAACTCCCTCCCCTGGTTAACAAAGAATACCCTAGCCACAATGCGACTCCATGATAAAGCTTGGAAACACTACCACAAAACTAAAACTAGCACTTCGCTTAATGATTACCAAACGCTCCGCAATAAAGTAAAAATACTCATTTACTCTGATCGCAAAGCCTACTTTTCCACCCTCCAAACTCATCACAACAATAACCCCAAAAAATTCTAGGATAGAATCTCCTCTCTTCCCAGTCCAGGTGAAAAAGAAAACCCCTGCCCTGACCCAAATGCCTTCGACTCAGAGTTAGCTTCTCAGTTCAACTCATTCTTTATTGACTCCATCTCGAAACTAACATCATCCTTCACTAATAACCTTGCTTCCCCACATCAACCCTCAAATAACCCCACTCCTTCCAGTAAATCTACCACTCAACCTCCTCCCTTCTTTATGAACCCTATCCCCATCTCTACCATAAAAAAACTTCTCCTAAAGCTAAACCCTTGCTCTAATGCCCCCGATGAGATACCCTCCTACTTCCTAAAGATAGCCGCAGAAGCCATTGCCTTCCCCATCTGCATCCTAATAAATCAATCAATTTCAGAATGCCATGTTTCTCAGCTCTGGAAAAAGGCTTATATTATTCGACTCCATAAAGGTGGTAACAATAATGCAATTTCCAACTTCCACCCCATCGGTATCTTGTCACCTATCTCTAAACTTCTTGGAAAATGCATACACTTCCAATTACTACCCTATCTTATAAATCATAACCTTCTTACTCCTACCCAGCATGGATTCCAACCCGGCCATAGTACCACTACCACCCTTTTCTCTTTTCTAGAAACTGTCAACAAAGCCCGCGACTCAGGTCATACTGTATGTACCCTCCTTTTAGACCTCTCAAAAGCCTTCTGCACCATCTCTCATAACCTCCTTCTTACTAAGCTATCTAAACTAATTCTATCTTACTCCTCCATTAACTGGTTCACCAGTTACCTATCAAATAGATGACAAGCAGTTAAATGGAAAAAATCTATTTCATCATTCCAAGACACCCCACCGGCATGCCCCAAGGCTCAATTCTAGGCCCACTTCTATTCAGCATTTTCATTAATGACTTTCACCATGCCATCCCTAATGCTAACCTCATCCAATATGTGGATGACTCAACAATAAACTGTTCAGCAACCTCCATTTCTCCATTAAGAAAATTAAGCCAAGACACCTTCTCCTCTACTGAACAATGGATGCTACATAACCATTTAGCACTAAATACAGCCAAAACTAAACTAATGATATTTCACCCCTCAAAAAATAGCACCCTTGATAAAAACTCTTTCTCTGTCAACAGTCAAAATAACACTCCTCCTGAAACAGTGTCCACTGCTAAACTCTTAGGAATTCTCATTGATGACCAACTAAAGTTTGATAGCCAACTTAATGCAAATATCAAAAAAACACAAGAAACTCGGCTTGGTCTACCGCTATAATTGTTTCATTTCTCCCTCCACCAGACTCACACTTGCTAACACATACCGTATCCCTTCTCTCTCATATGGTACCTCCATCCTTAGCAATCTGCAATCCTCCCTCAAATCAAAACTCTCATCCTGTTACTATAACATTTCAAAATGTGTTACTGGCCACAGATCTAATACCCACCACTGTATCTCCCTTCACACTGTACTGGCTTGAACTGCCCAATTATCTCACCTATGTTCAAGTCATCCAAGCACACAAACGTATTTTCAGCTGCTCCCTCTGCCCCTCCCTTGCTTCTACCTTCCAAATGCACCTTCCTAACAGATGCCTACATTCTAACTTTCAAAATGTAATCAAACTACATAAACCTGCCCGCCCTCCAGGCAAACATCTTCTCTCCTTCTGTTTAACACACCAGTGGAATTCTCTCTCAACCCTTCTCCGTACCACAGACAGTCTCTCTAGCTTTAAAACTTGACTTCACTCACCTAATCTCACAATGGGAATGCTCTTGCTCCCGTCCAACATAACATCCATTACCACCATTCCTCTCTACCTTCTTACATCCTCCTTAGCCTATATTTTTCTGATGGAATTAGTTATCTTCATAGTATCAACTTGATTGCAAAGAGTGTTGTAGCCTGTAGGTACTTCTTCCAGCTAATCGCTAGTCAATTGTATCTTTGCCTGTGCCTTATCATGTGTTTTGTATACTTTGTAACTGTATGTTTATAATTTTGTCTGTGCCTTATCATGTGTTTTGTATACTTTGTAACTGTATGTTTATAATTTTGTCTGTGCCTTATCATGTGTTTTGTATACTTTGTAACTGTATGTTTATAATTTTGTCTGTGCCTTATCAAGTGTTTTGTATACTTTGTAACTGTATGTTTATAATTTTGTCTGTGCCTTATCATGTGTTTTGTATACTTTGTAACTGTATGTTTATAATTTTGCCTGTGCCTTATCATGTGTTTTGTATACTTTGTAACTGTATGTTTATAATTTTGTCTGTGCCTTATCATGTGTTTTGTATACTTTGTAACTGTATGTTTATAATTTTGTCTGTGCCTTATCATGTGTTTTGTATACTTTGTAACTGTATGTTTATAATTTTGCCTGTGCCTTATCATGTGTTTTGTATACTTTGTAACTGTATGTTTATAATTTTGTCTGTGCCTTATCATGTGTTTTGTATACTTTGTAACTGTATGTTTATAATTTTGTACTTGATTACTTTGTATTAATGGAGCTTTTCTCCCCAGGACTCCATTGAAAATGGGCTCCTCATGGCCCATTGGACCATCCTGGTAAACAAACTGCAATAAATAAATAAAATAAGTCCTGCTTTTTAAGGACAAAAGTGCTATTTGTTTTATATAGTAAACATGTCTGTATCTTCACACGTGAGTTTTTGGTTATTAGCTTCAGCTTACTTGTTTTTTATTATGTTTAAAAGGAAATAAATTGTTAAAAATAGGTTTAAAAGAGTTGAATAATGTTTTAATTCATCTTAAAAAAACAAGGTATACTAGGACCAGATGGTTTGACTTATGAGTTATGGATAATGAAAGAAAAGATGTTTTTGTTAGAAGTAATGAATTGTGTTTTAGATAATGGTATAAGGAATAAGAAGGCTTAAGAGAGATTGCTGAGGTTATTGTTTAAGAAGGGGATAGGAATGAAATTAAGAATTTGAAACCATAACTTTGAATCATGTTGATTATAAGATGACAATTTTGCAAGTAGACTGAGTAATAGGAATAAGATTGTTGAAGAAAGGAGTGGTATAGAAAGAATGAACAGTAAAGATATGCTTTTGATAGCAAATAAAATGGTGATTTTGTAGGAAAGAAATTATGCAAAGCATATACTGTGAGTCAAGATAGTGTATTTCAAGTATTAGAAAGTTATGATTTGCACAAAAAATGTATGAACTTGATTAAATATAGTCATAATAGCTCTTATGATGTAATTATAGTAAATAAATGGTATAGTAAAGAACTGCAGATGGAAATCTAGGGATTAAACAGGAGTGTGTCTTAATTGGTAATTTATCTACTCTAGTGATGAATGCAGTAACTTTAGAAAGGCTGTAAACAAAATGAAGGAAGGATTTTTTGTGTTTTGAGATAAAATTCATATTTCTTTGTTTATGTTTAAAGCTAATGATTTTGTTATTATTGTAAAACATAAAGGATGGATTAGGGAGGAGATGTTTGATGTACAGAGTTGTACGGATGCAGTTGGTTTGAGAGCTAATAAAGAAAAGAGTCAACAGTTTGGAGATGTATTCAAATGCAGGTATTTATTTTTCAAAAGAAGAGATTTGTATTTTAGGTTTAAGGTTTGGAAAAGAGGGACAAAGAATACATATATAGCGTAACATATTACAATAAGTTAAATGGATTATAAATATATGGAAAATGTTTGATTTATCTTATATAGAGAAGACACATTTACTACAGTCTGTTATTTTTAAAAAGTTAGGATATGTAGGCAGTATTCATGCTACAGCTTTCAGAAATTCTTTTTTTTTTCCCCCATTTTTTCTGGGCTTGAGATTAAATTTATAAAAGGGAAAATAAAGTGGGAAAAATATAATGAAATTTGGTTGAAAGGAAAAAAAATGTAAAAACAGATTAAGAAATGAAGCACTCACGTCTTGAGATAACACTGCTCTTAACCCTTCTTTGGATACATTAGTGTACAAAAAAGGATTTAGTGAAGTTGGGGGCAAAAAAGACTGCCTTTGAAGATATGATAGTTTCACTGGCTGCTAGAGGCCACCATATTTGAAAAGCTGTTTCATTTTAGTGTATTAATTCAGATGACAGGCTATGGTAGCGAGATGGGGTATTAATCTTCTAAAGTAGCCTACTAGCCTAAGAATGCTTTTATCTGCCCTTCGTTACTAGGTATAGACCAATTCTTGACATCTTGTATTTTGACTCTTTGGTGGGTCTTATTATCTCCCTTCCACTGGCATATCCTAAGTATTTGATTGCTGTCACGCAAAACCTGCTTAATTGCAAGTTCTGCCTATCTTAAAGTGTCTATCACAGCTAGTTTTTGGATGAATGTGACTCCTAATCTTCTGAATACATCAATATGTCATCCACGTATGCAGTCAGCTATGTAGGTTGAATTTTCAGAACTTCTCCACGAGTCTTTGAAAAGTGATGAGCACTGTAAAGTCCAAAGGTTAAAGTGTTTTAATGAAAAAGGCGATTGTGGTAGAGAATTCTGTCATATCATTCACTTTAGGGTAAGGGGGGGCTGCCTGTGCCCTTTGTTTAAATCCGTAGGTATGAACATCCATGCTTTTTCTTACTTTCTGTATGAGTCTGTCCACTCTGGAGACTGGTTAAGTGTCAAATGTGGATATGTCATTCAGTTTTCAGAAAGCAGTATTTTATTTATTTATTTATTTATCATTTGTTGACCGGGAAAGTCCGACTAGGTTCCACAGAGCCTGTTTTCAGCGGAGGCCCGGGGAGAAATGCTCCAGTACAAACCTTCATGAAGGCATCTGACTTGGTGACTAATCTAATCAGGCTGTATTGTTCATTTTCGGACTCTTCAACGTCACCTAGTTTAAGCAGTTTTCTGAGTTAATTACTTATTGCTTTTCATTGGGACTCTGGTGTTCTATATAGTTTTAGGTTTAACTTCTCCCCTGGCACAGTTTCAGTATGATGGTATATCTAATCGGTTCTGCCAGGTAGTTCACAAAAACCTCTACTTCTTCGCAAAAATTAGTTTACATTTTGTTTCTGGGCCTTACACAGAAGGGACAGAACTCACTGATTACATTTCAGTTCACTGGCTGACTGCAGAAGTTCTTCCTACCCTCTGTGGATTTAACACACTTACATGACAGAGTTGCTCTGTCTCTTCTTTCCAGTTTGTCTTATTTTGTAGTTCATTTTGTGCATTTTCTGTTCCACCCTAAAAGGTCCTTACCTTCATACAGGAACTTGCATTCAGAAGAAATGACACTTTATCCTTTATTTAAAATTCTAGAAATCTGATTTTCTAGTTATATGCACTTTGTTGCATCTCCTGTAACAGTTTTTAGTCCATCTTGCATGTTTAGAAAGTTTATCATTACACTTTTCAATGGCCTTTGTCCCCTCCTGTCCACTTTGCTATGTCCAACAAAACTATGGATATGTCTACCATTCAGTAACTCATATGAAGTAAATCTTCTTGACATTAACAAATCCCAAAAATGAAATATGGTGCTCTGATAAATTCAAACAGGAGGAGTTAACAACAGACTAAATACGAGCCCAGCATTATAAAGCAACAAAATCTGAATTCAGTTCCAACTTGTTAAAATAAATCTATGGTGTCATGTTGAATGTGAGTGACATCACAGTGGGTTATGTATGCAACTGTGACAGAGTCCAACAGGAAGTTGTTTAGCAAGTCCATAGTGCTTTTGCCAAAGTGGGTTAATCGGACCTACTATGAGTAAATAAGAAATGTAAAATAAATAGGGAACCATGAGACAGCAATACTTACAAGCCAGCAAGCACAGAATTAAAATATCACTAAGAAATAAATGATCTACAAATGAGAACTGTAATTGATAAAGCAGAAACAGGTTCACAGTTCAGTTTATATCTGAGAATGGCCTTACTTGAGGGTATCCCTGTAAAATTTTTTCTAATCAATGTTTTTAGTATTTCAGGTTTCTAATACCATAATGGCAATGGTCCCCATTCCTAAGTTAGGGCCCGATTACAGCTGATGAAATTAATATTGCTTCAGTCTTTCATATTAACCAAGACTGCTTTTCTCAGCAGCTGCAATGTGCCCAGAATTGCATCCTTCTGCAGCACATATGAGGATTGCATGAATTGGTAGCATACTTAACTGCGACCTCAAGTTGTTTTTATTAGACCTGCTGCTCCAATTACTATTGAAACTGTCTTGGTACCTTTCTTCCAACAAGCTCTCATTTCTAAACTTTTTAGTATGCTTGGATCTGATGGTGTCAGCAGACTTGTAATCAGTTTTGGGAAGCCCCGTCCTTCCTTCAGACCAAGGAATACATAATCTTGGTATACACTGATTTTTATATATCATTTGATAAGCATAACACAGTTTTCTTATTTTTGTGTCCAACTGATCCAGTACTTTTTGGGGCCAATCAGTCACCCCAAAACTGTAAGTTACAACAGGAGGAGCGAATTGATTTATAGCTTGGACTTTATTCCTAGATGTCAATGCTGTTTTCAGTATTAGTTTTAATCTTCTGAAGTATTCTTTACTGAGCTTTATTCTTATTTGTTCATGTTTTATTGCTGAGCCTTGATCTAGTCCCAAATATTTACATGGTCCATATTGCTCAAGTCCCTTTACATCACATTCCTGTCCCAGGTTGATATTTTCCTGGTGCTGCAGCTTTCCTGCTTTAAATGTTGCTTTTGCACATTTATGAAGACCAAATGACACTCTTATACCATCTCAGAAAGTTTTAACCATTTACAGTTTACTTTTAACCCCTTATCTGATGAACTACACAGTTGTAAGTTATCCACAAAAAAATAAATGAGAAATCTTTAAGTAAGGTTGCTTGCTGGGAGTCAAATTGTAACCAAGACTTAAATTGTCAACTAAACACTCAATGGATTAAGGACAAGACAAAACAACAGCAGTAACAAATAATCACCCTGGAATATCCCCTTTGAATTTTATCCCTGGGAGAATAATTTGCCCTTTGCCATAGTTTAACTCCAAAGTGATTTGCCACTGTTTCATGGTCACGGTAATGTGATTGCTCAATACAGGGTGTATCATATACATCTGTAAGCACTCCTTTATCCGTTAATGTGGGATGCTGAGAAATTTGTAATCAATCAATACATTACTTAAATTCTTCCCCCTTTTTTACAAGCTCTATTTAGCAACAAATGATCCTTTGTTCCTTATGACTTCCTTTCATTACTATTTTGTCTTCCAATTTTTTCTCAATGATTATAAACTCTGCCTGCATCAGTTCCGGTATATAGCTTGTGCATTTTCAGAAGACAAGTTTTAGGTCTATTCTTCTTAGGATAGCTTGCAGGTTTGCTATTAAGGAGGAGTATCGTTTTTCCTGTTGTTAACCAGACTGATGTCTGTTTGGGATGTGCATGTAAGTAATTCTTACTCAAGGCTAAATATTTGTGCAAAGTTAGTTCCTACTTCTGGGCCAAAGGTTTTCCATTTAGGAGCTTTCCTTAATTTTGTCTCAATTTCTCCATCTTGTACTTCTCCCCATTTCATAGCCTCTACATTCGAGCTCCTCGCTGTTTCTTTTAATTCCTCATTCCACTCATCATATTTGTTTTGTTCAACAAGATGTTCATAAATACAAACTATTTCTTCTTTTTTTGGTGGTGTTTTTATTCATTTTACTTTGTGTCCCAATTCTCTATAAAACCTTTGTTGGTTATCAATGAATTCCTTATTTTGTACTTTTCCTTTATATTTATCTGAATACCTTCTATTTTTTCCTCCTGTGCTCATACCTTTAGTTTATTATTGGCAATAGTGGATGATAAATCATGGTCTTTTTCAGTAGTGTGCGTTGCTTTTACCACATCTATCTTTCCAAGTATTTTTGATAACCCATTCCGTTTTCCACGTTTTTCTAACAGTGATACTTCTTGTCTTAACTGGTTTATATTTTTCTCTATTCATTGCTTCCATGGTCGTATTCTCCTTGTTCCATTCCTTTCTGTTGCTACTCTGCATTTTTTATGTAATCTGTTACCTATTATTAGTTTAGCTGCACAGTAATATATTCAATTTATTTTTGTTATATCATGTGAATTTCTCTTAATAGTCCTGATTACTGTATTCATCTGTTTTACTGGTATTCCAACATTCTGTGTCATATTTACTTTCTGTAGTCTATTTTTTTTCATCTATCTTAATATGTCTAGCCATCTCTATTAAATTAAGTGGTTCTTCCCTTAAATCAGTTTCTTCTGCCCTAAGGACATTTTCTTCTTTGCTCTCTGTTTCCTGTGAGTATTCTACAGAAAGTTCCAGAACATCTTGCTGTGATATAGCCTCTTCAGATGTGGACTGGTTCATCTTCTGCTCCTTCGTAATGGAACCCATTGGCCCATCGCTCCATAACATTACCTGCTTCAGAGTCGCCACTGTTTTCTTTTTCATTTTCTTGCTGTGCAACTTCAAACAGACTTCCATATTAGTCTCCTACAGAAGGTTCCAGAGTATCACCAAGTGGAAAATCTTCTAAAGGTGCTTCCTGCTCCACCTCCCTCTCCTTTATCTGGGACCCCATTATTCCTTCATGCTGTGACATTGCCTGTGTTGGCTTCTCCACACTAAATCCTTCACTGCACAGAAAATCCATAACTTCAGTTTCAGTTTGTTTAACTTCCCTTGTTTATGTATTTTTGTATTGTAAAATTTTCCATATCCAGGTGCTTTTGCCTGTATTTCTCTTGAAATATCTTTGGAACTGCTTTTTTGTATTGATTAGTTTGGCTTTCTCCTTGGCACAAACATTAAACCGTACCAGATCGCTTTTTCTTTCTCATGTCCACGTTTATTTTTATATCTTTCAAAAATCTCTGCGTTTTATTCTTTATATTTTTGCATTTCATCTGTCACTTCTTTTTCCAAGTGGCCCAAAGTTTTATTGTCTATGTAATGTATTTCATGGATCTATTCCATTAATGAATATAATGTTTTATTTGTGACTTTCAAAATGTTTTCTTGTAGAAGTATTTTTCTTTCCTCTAATTTCTCTCTTCATCTTTATGAATATCCTCTATCTCATAACAGTGCCAGTACATCATTTCATCCTTATCCTCAGCAGTCCACTTTGTCATACCTATGCCTTTTTTGGATTGTTATATGTTGTGTTTTTCTGTGGAATACTTCTTCCTTCTACCACTGGAGGCCATCCTCCCCTGAACCTGGCCTAATCCTGTGGCAGGAGTGTTGGAGTGTACTGACAATTCTACACTATTTTTCCTTAGTGCTGGGATGCTCCTTCTGAAGCATGAGATGTTTACTCCTGGAGATTGTTAGACTTATGCAGCTATAATCCATTGCAATTCTCTCTTCTGTAGCAAAACTCCTGTGTTGCCTTCCAAAGGACCATTGTGAGATGTTTACTCATGGAGATTGTTTGACTTATACATGTAGAATCCATTGCAATTCTCTCTTCTCTAGCAAAACTCCTGTGTTGCCTTCCAAAGGACCATTGTGAGATGTTTACTCATGCAGATTGTTAGACTTGTACATGTAGAATCCATTGCAATTCTCTCTTCTCTAGCAAAACTCCTGTGTTGCCTTCCAAAGGAACATTGTAGACCTGTGCTATGACATGTAAAGTGAGGTGTGTGTAGTCCCTGCTGCTCAGTGTACCTCTGGAAACTGGCTTAGCCTTATCTTTCAGGTATTAGACATAATAATAGCAGTTCTCTTTTCAAGGGGGTGTAGGCACACCCATTCACGCATGCACCTACCTGCTTGTCTTTAGACATCATTTCACCATGGGGAAGACATGCAAACTCCACACAGAAGGCACTCCAGCCAAGAATCAAACGGGAAAACCTCCTTCTGTGAGGTGATAACGCCAACCGCCGCACCACCACGGCTTCGCTGACACTCATGTAATGCTCATGAACTAAGATTTAATTATATTATGATTGGTAATATCATGCTGAGGGCAAGGAAAAAGAAGTTGACATGAGTAAATGTCCTAATTAATTCAGAAAGTGCAGTAGAGTTTTGAAATTTGTACCATTAAGTTTTTTTTATTGGAATTCCATGAGGTTTGATAATTCAAGTTAAGAGCTAGAAATTTGGTACACCTTTATGAATGGATGCTGATTTAGAACTTCTCTTAATGTAGTGTTTTAAGTTTACAGAATTATTTAGTGGCATTAAATTTCAGTTGCAGCTTTGTTTCAACTAACAGCACTTCCTGCTTTTAGAGCCCCTCAACTATTCTATTTATATTGAACCCACAATATCTAAAATATATAGTAAGTTACTCAATAAATGTATATTTTTATATCTCAGTTATGTTTTATAAGTCTAATGTGAGACATTTGTCTTTGTTTGTTTTTTCTCCAATATAATAGTGATTGTATTCACATACATCAAAATAAAATACTCCTTCAGTATGAGTGTCAGCATAAAATTTCATATTTGCATATTGTTGCCAGTGGAGTTTATAGCAAAATTACTGTACAAAGCAGAATTATACAAGTTTCAAAGTATTACATTTAAACCCACTTTTCTTATAGCTGGGAACACCCAACCTATCTTTTTTTTTTTGCCATAGATCTTATTTATTACATCTTATAATATAACTCCACTTCTTACATCCAAAATCAGAGATGAATATAACAACTATCAGGGACAAAGGCCTCATATCGGGCATACTTTTTATAAATAGTGGTACTATTAACTTGAAAATTTTACAGAATGACAGAATATGAACTTTAGTGCATTTTCTAAATTAAAAGAAGTCTGTACATATAATACTTGCCATTATTTATTACATTAAATCCACTGTTGTCTCTGCCAAAAATAACAAATTTTAGGATGGAAAGAGCAAAATTAAGAGCAAAAATAATGGATAACCCCAAGAGTCAAATTGAGCAATATTTAAATTAAGTCATCATCTGTTATGGAAGATTATTATTATACCACAGTCTGGTAATATTATTAAACCACAATCTGATAGTAGTATTATACCACAGTCTGATAATATTATTACACCACAATCTGGTAATATTATTATACTACAATGTGGTAATATTATTATACCACAGTCTGGTAATATTATTATATCACAATCTAGTAATATTATTAAACTGCAATGTGGTAATATTATTATACCACAATTTGGTAATATTATTATATCACAATCTAGTAATATTATTATACTACAATGTGCTAATATTATTATACCACAGTTTGGCAATATTATTATATCACAATCTAGTAATATTATTATACTACAATGTGGTAATATTATTATACCACAGTCTAGTAATATTATTATACCACAATGTGGTAATATTATTATACTACAGTCTGGTAATATTATTATACCACAGTCTGGTAATATTATTATACCACAATCTGGTAATATTATTATACCACAGTTTGGTAATATTATTATATCACAATCTAGTAATATTATTATACTACAATGTGGTAATATTATTATACCTCAATCTGATAATATGATTATACCACAATCTGGTAGTAGTATTATACCACAGTCTGGTAATAATATTATACCACAATCTGGTAATATTATTATACCACAATCTGGTAGTAGTATTATACCACAGTCTGGTAATATTATTATACCACAATCTGGTAATATTATTATAATACCACAATCTGGTAATATTATTATACCACAGTTTGGTAATATTATTATATCACAATCTAGTAATATTATTATACTACAATGTGGTAATATTATTATACCACAATCTGGTAATATTATTATGCCATAATCTGGTAATATTATTATACCACAGTCTGGTAATATTATTATACCACAATCTGGTAATATTATTATACCACAGTCTGATAATATTATTATACCACAATCTGGTAGTAGTATTATACCACAGTCTGGTAATATTATTATACCACAATCTGGTAATATTATTTTACCACAATCTGGTAATATTATTATACCACAGTTTGGTAATATTATTATATCACAATCTAGTAATATTATTATACTACAATGTGGTAATATTATTATACCACAATCTGGATATATTATACCACAATCTGGTAATATTATTATACCACATTCTGGTAATATTATTATACCACACTCTGGTAATATTATTATACCACAGTCTGATAATATTATTATACCACAATCTGGTAGTAGTATTATACCACAGTTTGGTAATATTATTATATCACAATCTAGTAATATTATTATACTACAGTCTGGTAATATTATTATATCACAATCTAGTAATATTATTATACTACAATGTGGTAATATTATTATACCACAATCTGGATATATTATTATACCACAATCTGGTAATATTATTATACCACATTCTGGTAATATTATTATACCACACTCTGGTAATATTATTATACCACAGTCTGATAATATTATTATACCACAATCTGGTAGTAGTATTATACCACAGTTTGGTAATATTATTATATCACAATCTAGTAATATTATTATACTACAATGTGGTAATATTATTATACCACAGTCTGGTAATATACTTATACCCCAATGTGGTAATATTATTATATCACAATCTAGTAATATTATTATACTACAATGTGGTAATATTATTATACCACAGTCTGGTAATATTATTATACCACAGTCTGGTAATATTATTATACCACAGTCTGGTAAATGGTTATTGGTAAGCAAAGTCTCCCAGTTCTTCCCTAATCACCCCTTCAGCTTCTCTGCTAGTACTATTAAAATTATTAATAAAACTGTTACTGTTTCATTTACTGTTAAACACTTTGGGCAAGGTTAATTACCACTGTGCCCCAATATTTAGTACTAGTGAGATGAAAAATGCATATGAATGCCTAGGGTTACTCATGGTTAAAGCCATAGCATGGGATAAGTTTCTGTATGCTGTAGCCATAGTAATCCAAATACTGGCTAGCTATCGTAATGACCCCCTTAGCAGCCGTCTCTGATTCGTTGATATAGGGGTAACTATTAAGGGCTGGTCCCATTCTGATTAGGGCCTACAGTCATGTACGAACAATTGTTCCAAATACACAGAAATGTAAAGAAATATGGTGTTTTTCTATTTATTCTGCTGTGTTGCTCAGAAAAAATGTTGCAAATCCAAAAAATAAAACATTTATTTCATACTTTTACTCAACCCACGCTGCAGGGGGCTGGAGAGTTGGCATAATGGTTAAGTGTTTACCTCACAGACACAAGGTACATGCTTTGATTCTCACCTCTAAGAGAAAATGACTAGGCTTAAAATGGACTACAAAAATATTCTGAGGCCCTTTTTCTAAAAAAAATGGCATCCTCACTTGCATCTTTTTTCTGTTCATTTATCTGTTAGCTAGTGTATATAATTCACATATACTGTCCCCTGGGAATATTATTATTTGATCATTTTTTAATCTACTATAAATCATATTGTCTTGGTGTCTGTATAACTAAGCATCCAAGATGTTAAAATTATCTTTGTATGCAGTGCGAAATATATGGACACGATAAAGTCCATTACAACACCAGCCATTCCTATTCTAGAATACACATTATATCATTAATAGTATTTGTAATATCTGATATAATTTATTTTATATACATTTATTAACTGAGGATGTTGGATGGTCCTAAAACCATTTTTGTTCATGACCCAGGCTCAGGGGTGACCAAAAATGATATAATTGAATTGCATTACTTAATGCCACAACTAATTAAAAAGCAATTAATATTCAAAATGCTACAAGCTGATGTGTTTGCAGCAGATGCAGTTCTTATGAAGTTCTTGCATTTAAATATGCTGTTTAAAATCAATCTCCTGCAGAAAAATGGACTATGAGCCCATGGAAACTCCTATGGACCCCTCACATATGTTTTCATATCCTATATATATGGAATACACTTTATCTGAGCAACCAGTTCTGCTGACAATTCATGACCCTTGGTTTCCTGATGAGAATACAACTTTGAACATCTGAAATGGTAAAAGGAATAATTTATCATCCAGCTAGCTTGTAGTATCTGACTCATCTCTGTATAGCAAGCTAACAGACTGTATCAGCCTCTGGCTTACTGTTTCCCATGCCTAGTCTATTATGTATTTGTATAACAACAAAAACTTTTAGAACTACAAGAACAATGTATTTATTTATTTCACTTGACATTTGTTTACTAGGAATTTTTTGTCTGACTGTGATAATATCCCATTTTCGGTGGAGGTCTGGGGAGAAACGCTCCACATGGACATAACATGGTTATAGTTAAGTAAAGTTAATACAGAAGAATGACAAATTAACTAAGTAAAGAATTCAGCTTCAGCTCATACATTGTAAACCTGTATATACATAGTGTAAATATTTAGACAGCTATAACAGGTTGAAGAAGAATGTTGTCAGTTGATAAGTATTCACAAGTTGCAGATCACAGAGATTACATTAAACACACTGAGTATACTCTTTACATCAGGGAGGAGTAGATAATATAGCCTAGTCGAAAAAAAAAAAGAATACAAACCGTTGCAGTTGTACAAAAACGATATAAAGCATGTAGAAGTGGAATAAAATGTAAAATGGGTATTCTACAAATAGATACAAGTTATTATTAAAGTTTATAATGACTTATTACAAAAATACTGAATTTAGAAAATCATTTAGTAAATTTGTGTGATTATTAATTGAATATTCTCTTGATTACTGAAGGCAGCTAATCAGTTCCCTATTCTAAATTATTCCATGAAATAAACTGAACAGGAAAGAAAAAAAAAACATGGCCAGAAAATGTGAGGCTTGACAGAGGTACCTCTGTGAGAGATAGTGTTTAGGAGAGAAAAAACTTAGCAGTGATATATAATTTATGTTTTGTAGCAGACACATATGGGAATGGGGGTGGGAGTCCTCAGTGAGATTGCTGAAGATGTCTGAAGATGACATTATATGACACAGAGACATCAGACATCTTGAGAATTAACTTGTCAGGATAATGCCAGGTAATCCCTGAGGATGGAAGTACTCTTGCAGATTATAGTGAAGATGAAAAAGACATATGCCGGATCAGAAGTATACTATTATTTGCTGGTTAAAAATAATGTTAAGTCATTTTATAGACAACACAGCTAAATGCAATTCTAGAAATGGCATGTTTGCCCATGAGTTGCATTTCAGATGTTTCTTTCACCTGCACTTGCCAGTAACAAATGTAGCCTTTCTTTTTCTTAAAATACTCACATCTTAACTTACTAGAATTATAAAAAGGGTTGAAGAGCAATCTGTTCCCATGTGGAGCTGATGACTGTAATTGCAGTCCCTCTATTGTAAAATTGTTCTATGGATTTTCATTGTATTTGATTCTATTTGCCAATAGCTGGCTTTTACATCCATTAGAATACAGATGTGGTTAAATCCATTTTTTTCCAAAAATAGCTAACATGGTAATTTAAATAATGGTAGTGTATTCTAATCATAATTATGAAATGCTCTCCGCATCAGTAATTTGGCAGAATAATAATTTTAAGAATAAGGGTGATGTGCAGAGCTGCAGTAACTACAGAGGGATAAAATTGATCAATCACAGCTTGAAGTTATGGGAAAGAGTAGTAGAAGCAAGGTTAAGAAGGGAGGTGATGATTAGTGATCAACAGTATGGTTTCATGCCAGGAAAGGGCACTACAGAAGCAATATTTGCTCTGAGAGTGTTGTTAGAGAAATACAGAGAAGGTCAGAAGGCGTTGCATTGTGTCTTTGTGGACTTAGAGAAAGCATATGACAGGGTGCCTAGAGAGGAATTGTGGTATTGTATGAGGAAGTCAGGAGTGGCAGAGAAGTATGTAAGAGTGGTACAGTATATGTACATGGGTAGTGTGACATTGGTGAGGACTGCGGTGGGAGTGACAGATACGTTTAAGGTGGAGATGGGATTACATCAAGGATCAGCTCTGAGCCCTTTCTTATTTGCAGTGGTGATGGACAGGTAGACAGATGAGATTAGACAGGAGGCCCCGTGGACTATGATGTTTGCAGATGACATTGTGATATGTAGTGAGAGTAGGGACCAGGTTGAGGAGACCCTGGAGAGGTGGAGATAAAACAGAATATATGTCTGTAAATGAGAGGGAAGGTAGAGGAATGGTGAGGATGCAGGGAGTAGAGTTGGTAAAGGTGGATGAGTTTAAGTACTTGGGATCAACAGTTCAGTGTAATGGTGAGTGTGGAAGAGAGGTGAAGAAGAGAGTACAGGCAGGATGGAGTTGGTGGAGAAAAGTGTCAGGAGTGATTTGTGACTGACGAGTACCAATAAGAGTGAAAGGGAAGGTCTACAAGAGGGTAGTGAGACCAGCTATGTTATGTGGGTTGGAGACGGTAGCACTGAAGAAAAGGCAGGAGTCAGAGCTGGATGTGGTAGAGTTAAAGATGTTAAGATTTACACTGGGTGTGAAAAGGATGGACAGGATTAGGAATCAGTATATTAGAGAGTCAGCTCAGGTTGGACAGTTTGGAGACAAAGCAAGAGAGGCGAGATTGCGTTGGTTTGGACGTGTGCTGAGGAGGGATGATGGGTATATTGGGAAAAGGATGCTAAGGATGGAGCTGCCAGGTAAGAGGAAAAGAGGAAGGCCTAAGATAAGTTTTATGGATGTGGTGAGAGAGGACATGCAGGTGGTTGGTGTGAAAGAGCATGATGCAGAGGACAGGAAGAAATGGAAACAGATGATCCGCTGTGGCGACCCCTAATGGGAACAGCCAAAAGAAGATGATGAGTGTATTCTAGTCATAATGATATCAAGTATCTTATATTATAATCATCTGCACTTATAGCTAATATAAATATTGCAGTATGCTGTTTCACAAGTGAAACGAGCACTCACAGAGAAACAGAACTTTACTACACCCTTTTCATATTAAATGGCATCTAAAAAGGTAAACTGTGATATATCAGACTCTACACATCCCATCCTGGATCAACTGAGGTATTCAACAGGCAGTCAGTTCATAAAGTTTATGATTTGTGATCTCCTTTTTCGTGAGTCTTTTTTTATTTTATTTATTCATTGTGCCAGGACTATGGGAAATATATTTTCTCCATACTCCTCAACACCTTTGCTCAAGAATCTGAGACAAGGACCAAAAATAGTCACAATTTCTAAATAGTATTAGAATTCACTTAAAAGTTAATAGAACAATGTGCTTTGTATTATCATACATATTCTGAAACATAGGAAATGAGAAACTTTAATGTTTATAATTATCGACAGACTGTAATCGCATTCTCATTTACCAGGAAATTATTTCATGAGGCAAAATCAGGGGCATTCTATAAAGTCAGGGACAACTGAGAGCTAATTTGATGAATTACAGAAAAGGCCAGTATTTGAATTTGTGCTTGTCACAGAATAGTGCAAAGTGTGAGCTATTCCTAACAACAGTCTGTTAATATAAAAGCAAAGAAAGTGGAGGAACAAAAAGTGTCCAAAAATATTAATGTATAAATGGAGAAAAGACACTTCGGCTGGAGATAAAAACACTTTAATACAAATAAAAATAACAAAAAGGTAAGCGCTTTCGAGGTAAGCCTCTTCTTCAGACCTAAATACAAACTGATAAAAATCCTGGATTTAAATGCAAGCACTGACCAATACAAACAAGGCTTAGAAATGCATCATAAAAAGTTAATTAATTAATTAATTAATTAATTAATTAATTAATTAATTAATTAATTAATTAATTAGTGTGGTATACATCTTCTCGAGGCCAGGTGGAAAATATGCCTTGAAATCCACAATCCATCTTAATTCAACATATTCTGTTTCATTTTTAATGTCCCCTTCACGCAAACTGACATTCACTTTCTGTAAAACTAAAAATTTTTAAAATTATGTTGTGTATCATGATCAATTACATGCTTAGCTAGTGCATTCATGCACTTGCTTCTACGTATGTCATTGAGATGTTCCAAAATTCTTTATTTTAACATGCGATTAGTCTTGCCTATGTAAAATGCACTACATAAATTACACTTTGCTAAATAAACAATATTTCTTGTGGAACAATCAGCATAAAAAGAAATCTCTATAGGCTTATTATTTAATGGATGTCTGACCATCCAAGCAGACCATATATAGGTACAAGCTTTACAAGTTCTACAGGGGTCGGTACCTCTATGCTGTGAGTTAAACCTCTCACATATATTATGGTGCTTGAAACATAACCTTTATTTCAAGTTTCTATTATTCTTGAAGCTAAAGCTCGGATTAGTTCCCAGTACCTGACTAAAACTTGGATCAGTCAACAAAATAGGCCAATTCTTTTTAACAATATCACATACTACATTGACACTGTTAGAATAAGTCAAACACAACCTATTCACAGGTTGATTAACTTTCCTTCCTGCATTTTGTACTTCATCTCGACAGCTATCAGAAAAATAGGGCTTAGTTTTACAGATATCTGAGGAATTAACCTCTTCTATTGTACTATCTATGTCAAACTTCTTGTATCCTCTATCTAGAAGATCTGATGTAAGGCCCTGGACTGCAGCAGTGTAGTCAGCCCTATCAGTGTGATGTCTCCTGCAGCGTAGCACTTGATTCTTGACTGTATTTTTCATAATATGCCTGGGATGCATACTGGAGCGATGGAGAATGTTATTCTTCCTACAATCTTTACTGTGCATTTTAGTAGATACATCTCCTAATATGCTCTTACTAACAAGAACATCCAGAAAGTCCAGCTTTTCTTTTGAAAATTTAAGTGAGAAAGAGAGGTAAGATGTAATATTCTCAAGGAAGTTAAAAAAAAACTGTCTAAATCTTGCTCATTCCCATGACAAGTAAAAAAGATGTCATCCACAAAACGCTTCTAAAACGTAATGTGTTGCTTGAACATGTCAGAGACAAATACCATCTCCTTTTCCCTTTTGGCCAGCACAATGTTGGCGTATGAGTTAGCACACGCTGTGCCCATAGCAACTCCTACTTTCTGAAGGAAGAATTCATTCTCAAATAGAAAAACATTGTTCTCTAATATCAAATCAAGTAATGCACAAATCATATTCACTTTGATATTAGAAAACTCACTTTCTTTATTTAGAAAGCTTCTAACATTCTCTACTCCCTCTTCATTAGGAATGACAATAAATAATGAATTCACATCCAAAGTTACAAAAATAACTTAATTGATAGATGTATCCTGTCTAGACTCAGACCAAAAAACCAGATGCTCCAGAAATTGTTTACTGTCCTTCAGGACAGTAGGTATTTTGTTCAAAACACATTTTAGCTGTTTTTCAACATAGATAGACATAGGTACTGTAAGCCAGCCCCTTCCTGAAACAATGGGTCTAAGCGGGGGATTTAAAGGATCTTTGTGCACTTCCAGCAAACCATAAATGACTGGTATGGTAGGATACTCTACACTAAAGTAGGTGTACAAAGAATAATCAATCTGGTCAATCATAAGTAGATCATACATATAAAAATTTAGTCTACTGATGATACCATTTACCTGGAAGTGAGACATTAAGGAGTACATCATCAAGATGATGAGTGCAGGCATCATCTTTATAAGTTTCCACTAACAAACTTGTCAGCCTATTGATATCAGATGCTAAAGAATTCTCCTCAGAAGAGAAGAATTCATTCAATAGCAACTCCTTAATGTCTCCCTCTATGAAAGGAGACTTGAGAAAGGAAAAACTAAGAAACTGCACAGGGACTTTGCTGATTTTCAGGCAGGAAATGTTTTTTCCTGGCCCAGAACATATAGACCAATCGATGTCTGCACTGACTCCATGGAGGTGGGACAACAGGCAAATGCTTCTAATGGTGTTAATAGTAGAGGCACGCCCTCTAGGGAACAACATCATCGCAAAAACAACGTTAGCAATATAGCTTCCAAGAGTTCTATACAACACAGTCTGCCACCTAACATTAGACTAGTTGCTGCAGAATCTCTACCTCATGCTGGGGATGTTAATACCACCTACAAATAAGGTACTACACTCTATAATTTTCATGTAACTGACTCTAATATGCCACGTGCATTTGACTCAGCCGGTACTGCTTTGATTTCTCATGCTGTTTCTTCTACAACCAACAAACTGACTTGCAGCTTAGCTTCTCCCTCTCAGACTGTTGTCAATAAGTTCATAGAGGGAAATGCGACTGTTTCTCAAACAGATAGTGCTTTTAGTGATTTGAATGAAGGTAATTTTAACACTAGAAATAACACTACTTCTGCTAATGGTGACAATGAACGAGCGATATCCTTGTCTTCTTTTGTGAAAGCAATTGGACTGTTGGGAGATAATGACTCTGTTTTGACATCTGATAAGTCTAGTAGAAATGTAAATAATGTTTTTGGCACTAGAAATGTTGATGTTCATGCTAATGCAGCAGTGCATAGCATTGATAGGAATGATGTTTTTGTTATTGAAGGAATGAATGAAGTTAATATTAGTCCTAACAATGTGCATACAAATGCTGGGTTACTTGGTCAATTTAATTGCGATAATTCAGCAACTCTTAAAACTAGTTTAGCATGCGTCAATGATTTATCTAATACCGAGTGTTTTAATGATGCTGATAGTCTAGTGGATGAGAATTCAGGCCATATTACTATGTAGACAGTTAGTTTAAGTAACTCTACCTTGGACAATAATATGGTTTTGGCATCTAATATTACACATGCCAAGTTTTCAACTAATACAGAACCTGTGGTTAAACCTAAGGTGTTCTCTATGAACAGCAATAATGTAAGTAATGAAGGCACACGTTCTTCTGGGGTTTTCTTTTTAGACAAAGCACTGCCCATAAGGCAGGACAAACATATGAGCAGGTCCAGGAGTCGCAGGTGATGAGGGAGGATACAGTCCAACCCTGGTGCTCAAAATAAGACCTCGAGTACACGAGGTCGCAGATAAATAATTTAGTTTTTAATTTATCCTCATCATTCTCACTGTTGAAGAACTTTTAGTGTTGAATAAGGGTCTCTCCTTTGTTCCTGTCAACAATATGAATCTGGTAGATACTGTTTTAGACCTTAATGTTTTTGCAAAGAATATAATGCTTAAAACCATACATGATGGTAATACTTGTGGAGTTGATAATGTTCATAATTTAAGAAAACCGAGTTTTTTGTTCCTAATAATTCTCCGGCTATGGACGCATTTATTAAGATGTGTGAGAGTGATCTTAGGAGAGTAACTAGTGAGAAAATGAAGGGCACTTTTTACAACTCGACTACTAGAGAAGATCAAGCCCTGCGTACTTTGGCTAAGGCAGATCACTTGACTATTAGACCAGATGACAAGGGTGGTGGGATAGCTGTCCTTGATACAATGGACTGTTTGGATAGAATGCACAAAATGCTACATGATGTCAATATATAAACTTACAAAAAGTCCAGGTAAATGGTATCATCAGTAAACTGAACTTTTATATGTATGATCTACTTATGACTGACCAGATTGATTATTCTTTGTACACCTACTTTAGTGTAGAGCATCCTACCATACCAGTCATTTATGGTTTGCCGAAAGTGCACAAAGATTCATTAAATCCCCTGCTTAGACCCATTGTTTCAGGAAGGAGCTGGCTTGCAGAACCTATGTCTATCTATGTTGAAAAGCAGCTAAGATGTGTTTTGAACAAAATACCTACTGTCCTAAAGGACAGTAAACAATTTCTGGAGCATCTGTTTCTTTGGGCCAAGTCTAGACAGGATACATCTATCAATGAAGTTATTTTTGTAACTTTGGTTGTGAATTCATTATTTACGGTCATTCCTAATGAAGAGGGAGTAGAGAATGTTATAAGCTTTCTAAATAAAGAAAGTGAGTTTTCAAATATCAAAGTGAATATGATTTGTGCATTACTTGATTTGATATTAGAGAACAATGTTTTTCTATTTGAGAATGAATTCTTCCTTCAGGAAGTAGGAGTTGCTATGGGCACAGCGTGTGCTAACACATACGCCAACATTGTGCTGGCCCAATGGGAGAAGGAGATGGTATTTGTCTCTGACATGTTCAAGCAACACATTACATTTTACAAGCATTTTGTGGATGACATCTTTTTTACTTGGCATGGGAATGAGCAAGATTTAGACAGTTTTTTTAACTTCCTTGAGAATATTACATCTTACCTCTCTTTCTCACTTAAATTTTCAAAAGAAAAGCTGGACTTTCTGGATGTTCTTGTTAGTAAGAGCATATTAGGAGATGTATCTACTAAAATGCACAGGAAAGATTGTAGGAAGAATAACATTCTCCATCGCTGCAGTATGCATCCCAGGCATATTATGAAAAATGTAGTTAAGAATCAAGTGCTACGCTGTAGGAGACGTCACACTGATAGGGCTGACTACACTGTTGCGGTCCAGGGCCTTACATCAGATCTTCTAAATAGAGGATACAAGACGTTTGACATAGATAGTACAATAGAAGAGGTTAATTCCTCCGATATCTGTAAAACTAAGCCCTATTTTTCTGATAGCTGTCAAGTTGAAGTACAAAGTGCAGGAAGGAAAGTTAATCAACCTGTGAATAGGTTGTGTTTGACTTATTCTAACAATGTCAATGTAGTATGTGATATTGTTAAAAAGAATTGGCCTATTTTGTTGACTGATCCAAGAATTAGCCAGGTACTAGGAACTAATCCGAGCTTTAGCTTCAAGAATAATAGAAGCTTGAAACAAAGGTTATGTTACAAGCACCATAATATATGTGAGAGGTTTAACTCACAGCGTAGAGGTACCCACCCCTGTAGAACTTGTAAAGCTTGTGCCTATATATGGTCTGCTTGGATGGTCAGACATCCACTAAATGATAAGCCTATAGAGTTTTCTTTTTATGCTGATTGTTCCACAAGAAACATTGTTTATTTAGCAAAGTATAATTTATGTAGCGCATTTTACATAGGCAAGACTAATCGCATGTTAAAAAAAAGAATTTTGGAACATCTCAATGACATACGTAACAACAAATGCACAAATACACTAGCTAAGCATGTAATTGATCATGATACAGAGCATAATTTGAATGTCAGTTTGCATGAAGGGGACATTAAAAATGAGACAGAATATGTTGAATTAAGATGGATTGTGGATTTCAAGGCATATTTTCCACCTGGCCTCAATAGCGCTGCGTCTTTAAAACCTCTTTTGAAGAGAAGAGGTTTACCACATTATTTAATTAATTCATTCATTCATTAATTAATTTATTAATTAATTAATTAATTAATTAATCAATTAACTTTTTATGATGCATTTCTAAGCCTTGTTTTTATTGGTCAGTGCTTGCATTTAAATCCAGGATTTTTATCAGTTTGCATTTAGGTCTGAAGAAGAGGGTTACCTCGAAAGCGCTTACCTTTTTGTTATTTTTATTTGTATTAAAGTGTTTTTTATCTCCAGCCGAAGTGTCTTTTCTCTATTTAAACAGTCTGTTAATACTTGTAAGCCATGTGTAGTAGCTATGAAGAACATGGCACTTGGCAACCAGTGTTATTTTATTACTGTGAATGATGCTTATAGTTATTTACTTTGCATGTAGTGTGGTCTGCTCAGTGTGCAGCTCGTTTATGCAGCAGGAAGTTTAGCTCCAGTGCATGATGACTAAGCAATGGTAATGAGTACGACACTTTACTGCTTTAGGAATTATGGGACTTTAACACAAACAAGAAGCAAAGGGAATTATGGGACATTAGCACAAACAAGATGCAAAGGGAATTATGGGACATCACCACTAGCAAAATGCAAAGGGAATTATGGGACATTGGCACAAACAAGATGCAAAGGGAATTATGGGACATTAGTACAAACAAAATGCAAAGGGAATTACGGGACATTAGCACAAACATGATGCAAAGCACATCTGCACTAAATATCTTCAATCATCATTATCAATCTCCACAGGTTTGTTTTATTACATGCTATGTTTTATTGAAGTGCATTTGTATGCAGAAATATATTATGTGAATTAGAATGTATATAAAGAGAGCAGCCCCTTAATGGAATCCTCATGTATTTTATAGTACTTCAGCTGTGCATCTTGTTTCACTAACCTGATTGTTACTTGTGTATCTTTATTAAATAAAACTTACCGAATGATTTTGAGTCACAATAACCAGGGCCAGGCTTAGGTGAACATGGATAATAGTTCAAGGGTCTGTGGTTCCCTCACCACCACCACTGTATTGTGGCGGCCACTCCTCTGTATCCTCCTTTCAGCACTTCCACTATTCATGATTTACTGTATCCCATTTATCAGTTTCTCAGGACACTTATCACAACCTATATACAAGCTCATTCGCAGCATTATATGCATTAAGAGAGGTATGATCACAGCAGTGCACCTTTCCATGCAAATCCCACTACATAGGTTCATAGGTAAGTACTAGGCTATCGGCCAAAGGGCCTACATAAGCCTAGCCAGCAAGGTTCCATAGCTTACGCCACCCAAGAAAGTTATTTTCCTGTGCCACTGTCCAGCAGAGACACAGAAGTGATCCCGGGGTGTATTTCCTATTTCCCATCCACTCATCAAGAATTTTCTTGAAGAGTGCTAATGAAGAACTTTGCTTGACATAGATGGGTAGCTTGTTCCAGAGTATAGGAAGTCTCTGGGACAGGAATCTATCCCTCCAGCATGTCCTGTTTATTGTGGTGACAAAGTTTAGGTCCCTAGAGCGTGTAGCTCAGAGAGCTTGGGATTTCTTTAGGTGTAGCATGTCCAACAGCTCTGGGTTTGACATAGCTTTATATGTTAGGCAGAGATCACCTCGGAGTAGGCGATATGCTATGGAGTAAAGCTGGAGTTTTTTGAGGCAGTCAGTGTAGGGCATTTGTTTGAGACCAGTAATCCTCTTTGTGAGGTACTTCTGTGGCCTTTCCAGCTGTTGCAGATGTTTTGTGAGGTACATTCCAAAAGGGGCATTGTACTCTATAATGGGTCTAACGAGTGACGAGTAGAGGGGAACAATGACCTCTTTTTTCTTGGATGAGAACTCTTTATTGATGAGGTGTGCCACGTAGAAGGACTTCCTGACTACAGTGGCAATGTGACTATCAAAGGAGAGACTACTGTCCACCTGGGTCCCAAGGTCTCTTATCACGCATTCTGTGTTAAGTAGATTGCTGCCTATGTGGTAGTTCATGGGTACAGAGTTTTTACCAAGGGGATGACATTGCACTTTTTGGCATTGAGCTTGAGGCCATGGCTCTGACACCAGTTCTACAAACTGCACCCCCCACACTTAGGCACAAAGTATGCCAAAAAACAGGGTACCATTACAGCTGCAGACCTCCCCCATCTAGGTACTTCTACAGCAGTCCATTCCCTCTTTTTACATCACACTGTAGCAGTGCATTCCTCAAAACACACACCATTACAGCACAGCAGTGCATCCTTTGCTAGGGATAATACATCAATCTGCACAGGTTCAGTTGCAGGAAGGTCAAAACATGTGATGTCACAGCAGTACTTCCATAATCAATACAACAAGGCACCCGCCTTCATATGTGCAGCCACAGTATACCTCAGAACAGGTGCTATCACAGCAGTGTCCCTCTTTCTGTACAGGCACAATTACAGCAATGCACCTCTTAGAGCAGATACCATTATAACAATGCAGCCCTCTGCAGAGGTTCAGTTACAGTATAATGTAGAACAGCTTCTATCACAGCAGTGATTTTCCAATCAGGTGCCATTATGGCAGTACACTCCATTATACAGTTTTAGTGACAATATACCTCGGAATGGGTGCTATCACAGCAGTATCCCTTCTTCTATACAGGTGTCATTACATATAGCTACCTTTGCAGCAGCACACCTCCAACAACAGGTAACATAATAGTGCATTGCTCTGTACACATTCACATACAGCACTGCTCCCCATACAGTTAATTGTACAGTAGTAAAACCTCTGCATTGATTCAGTTGCAGTCTGCATCAGCACAGATACCATTAGTACAGAGTATCCCTTCATACAGGCATCATTCCAGCAGTACATTCATTAGAACAGGTATCATTACAGCACTGATTAACAGCTACTTACCAACAATGTATATCAAAGTTTGAAAAAACAAAAAAAATGAAAGGGATGCAGCCCATTTAAAAATATATGCCACTGCACAGATGACTGATAGAAATGAGGTTCATTCTGCTCCGCAGAGATCACATTTATTACATTACTCTCATGCAGTATAGTCTGCTAACATGATTTGAGTTTCTTTCCTTGCAATTTGGGGAAAGCATAGGGCATATACAGTACATGGCAATTCTTATGAGAGTATGATCTTCAGATTATCCAGAACTAATGGTCACTATTGTAGTAATCGTCACTATTGTAGCAATGGTCACTATTGTACTAATGGTCACTAATTTAGTAATGGTCACTATTGTACTAATGGTCACAATTGTAGCAATGGTCACTATTGTACTAATGGTCACTGTTGTAGCAATGGTCGCTATTGTACAAATGGTCGCTAATTTAGTAATGGTCACTATTGTAGCAATGGTCACTATTGTAGCAATGGTCACTATTGTACTAATGGTCACTATTGTAGAAATGGTCACTATTGTACAAATGGTCGCTAATTTAGTAATGGTCACTATTGTAGTAATGGTCACTATTGTAGCAATGGTCACTATTGTAGCAATGGTCACTATTTTTCTAATGGTCACTATTGCAGTAATGGTCACACTTTGCAGGCTAACATGTCTTTATTTGCCACCAGATCTGTGTTTTCACAGTATGTCTACACTCCATTAAGAAAATTTACCTAGAAACAACATTCATTTTAGTTTATTTGTATTTATTGAAACTGTTGTTAGCTGGGAAAGTGGTTCACAAAAGACAACAATCTGCACAAAGTGAGTGGCTAAGAATGAGATAAGCAGGTAAATGCAGAGTTATGTGGCTATTTCTGCTAGTAAAAAGCAGAAAATGTAATTGAAGAAATACTCCAAGCAACAGAAATAAGTGCATGGAGAAAAAAGTAAGCTGATTTATTTTAGGTTACCCTTTGCAGTGAAAGGGCAAGATAAACAAGAAAAATAAAGTACAATAGTGGTAAGAATTAAGCTAAAGTAAGTATACAGATTACAGAATGAAGTAGTATTCAGTTAGTGGACTTGCTACTAACCCACAAAACCTTTGGAAAGATTTTAAATGTAAACATTTTAAATATTTTCATCCTGCTGTATATATATATATATATATATATATATATATATATATATATATATATATATATATATATATTATATATACATACATATATATTGCAAACATGTTAAAAAAATCAATAAAAATATTTGAAAAAAAAGCAGAGAAGCCCTTTGTTCTGTAATGGGGCAAATATGAACCTTTTAACTGTAAACTAGTTTAACACAGAGGATATAGAAGTTTTAGGCAGAATGGATGCACTAGTCGTACAGACCGATATCTGTTAGGTCGCACAAGATCGTGTGAAGGGTAAATTGTATGATGCCTGTGTCAGAATTAAAACTGATGGTGAGCAGCAAGTGTTATGTATCTTACAGTCTGCAAGTAGATCCCAAGACACTAGTTTAGTGAGCATTATGAATAGTAGTTTTAAGGAGAAAGGTGAAAGGTGAAAGGTGAAAGGCACATCTCTCTTGTGATTGAAAAGATAATATCAGTTGTATAGTTGAGTTACTCAAACCAGTATTCAGTGTGAGTAGAGAAGAATCCTGTAAGAAAAGTACTTTAGGCAGATTAGTTAGTGAGGTTAGTAATGGTTATCCAGACTTTCTGAACACAAGTAAGAGTTTGGAATGTATTGTGTGTGATGTAGTGTGGAGGGTGTGCACATCACAGCATCCTCTAGAAAAGAAGACGTTTGTAGAGCTACAAAATAAATGAATAGAAGTGCTAGTAAGGAAGCCAACTAGGCTTGTGCACCTCCAGACACTGCTAGGGATACTTTCAATATTAAGAAACGACCATTTAAATGTGGCATAACTCAGTTACAAAATGGTTTGAAAAGGATGACAGCTAAAGCATATAAACAAACGAAAGGGAAATTTCTGTCAAGGAGCAATACAATGTATGCAGCGTTACCTCCAACATGAAGTCGGTTCAGCTGAAGAGTCAGAAAAGGTTATGCCTAAGTCTTATGTAATACCACAACCCAGAAGTCATATAATCATATTAAAAAAGGGTTGAGGTACGGCTTTAAAGAGATGCATTAGGAAAGCCTGTTTCATGTGACAAGAATATAGTGTCCTCGCAGCTATTAAGTTGTCATATTCATTATACAGGATAGGCTTCCCATTATGGTGAGCTCCAAATCCCTAGTTTTGTCTTGGGAGGAGGTGATAATTGTAAAATACAGATGATAATTTGTTTACTTTTAAAATGTTCTCATAATGCATAGCAATGTGTGGAATGTAGAAATATTCTCACAGGTCTTCACACAGCAATTAACTAATCACATGGCCTTAGTTGCCAGTTGCCTCACTATAAGAGAGTCTCATGGGAGGTTAAATTCAGAAAGGTGGTTTCTCAGGAAAAGTGCAGTGGTGAAGTTCTGAAAGGAAGACCGGAAAACATGAACTGAAAAAGGAATCGGTCAGTGCTGATCTCTGTAATATATAACCCCTGAAAACAAAATCTGAAAAAGGGCTCAGTCAGGGCTAATCTGTTTTATATAACCCCTGAAAACAACCTGAGAAAGGGCTCAGTCAGGGCTAATCTGTCTAATATAACTCCTGAAAACAACCTGAGAAAGGGCTCAGTCAGGGCTAATCTGTCTAATATAACCCCTGAAAACAACCTCAGAAAGGGCTCAGTCAGGGCTAATCTGTCTAATATAACCCCTGAAAGCAACCTCAGAAAGGGCTCAGTCAGGGCTAATCTGAGTAATATAACCCCTGAAAACATAACCTGAGAAAGGGCTCAGTCGGGGCTAATCTGGGTAATATAACCCCTGAAAAACATAACCTGAGAAAGGGCTCACTTAGGGCTAATCTGTCTAATATAACCCCTGAAAACATAACCCGAGAAGGGCTCAGTCAGGTTAAATCTGTGTAATTTAACCTCTGAAAACATAACCTGAGAAAGGGTTAAGTCAGGCCAAATCTATGTAAAATATAACCCCTGAAAACATAACGTGATAAAGGGATCAGTCAGGGCTAATCTGAGTAATATAACCCATGAAAACATAATTTGAGAAAGGGATCAGTCAGGGCTAATCTGAGTAATATAACCCCTGAAAATATAACCTGAGAAAGGGCTCAGTCAGGTCTAATCTGTCTAATACAACACCTGAAAACATAACCTGAGAAAGGCTTCAGTCAGAGCTGATCCGAGTAATATAACCCCTGAAAATATAACCTGAGAAAGGGCTCAGTAATGGGCAATCTGAGTAACATAACCCCTAAAAACATGAAATGAGAAAGGGCTCAATCAGGGCTAATCTGTGTAATATAACCTCTGAAAACATGAACTGAGAAAGGGCTCAATCAGGGCTAATCTGAGTAATGTAACCTCTGAAAACATAACCTGAGAAAGGGCTCAGTCGGGACTAATCTGTGTAATATAACCCCTGAAAATATAACCTGAGAAAGGGCTCAATCAGAGCTAACCTGTGTAATGTAACCTCTGAAAACATGAACTGAGAAAGGGCTCAATCAGGGCTAATCTGAGTAATGTAACCTCTGAAAACATAACCTGAGAAAGGGCTCAGTCGGGACTAATCTGTGTAATATAACCCCTAAAAATATAACCTGAGAAAGGGCTCAATCAGAGCTAATCTGTGTAATATAACCTCTGAAAACATGAACTGAGAAAGGGCTCAATCAGGGCTAATCTGAGTAATGTAACCTCTGAAAACATAACCTGAAAAAGGGCTCAGTCGGGACTAATCTGTATAATATAACCCCTGAAAATATAACCTGAGAAAGGGCTCAATCAGAGCTAATCTGTGTAATGTAACCTCTGAAAACATGAACTGAGAAAGGGCTCAATCAGGGCTAATCTGAGTAATGTAACCTCTGAAAACATAACCTGAGAAAGGCATGAGTCTGGACTAATCTGTGTAATATAACCCCTGAAAACATAACCTGAGAAAGGGCTCAATCAGGGCTAATCTGAGTAATATAACCCCTGAAAACATAACCTGAGAAAGAGCTCAATCAGGGCTAATCTGAGTAATGTAACCTCTGAAAACATAACCTGAGAAAGGGCTCAATCAGAGCTAATCTGTGTAATGTAACCTCTGAAAACATAACCTGAGAAAGGGCTCAATCAGAGCTAATCTGTATAATGTAACCTCTGAAAACATGAACTGAGAAAGGGCTCAATCAGGGCTAACCTGAGTAATGTAACCTCTAAAAACATAACCTGAGAAAGGGCTCAGTCGGGACTAATCTGTGTAATATAACCCCTGAAAATATAACCTGAGAAAGGGCTCAATCAGAGCTAATCTGTGTAATATAACCTCTGAAAACATGAACTGAGAAAGGGCTCAATCAGGGCTAATCTGAGTAACATAACCCCTAAAAACATGAAATGAGAAAGGGCTCAATCAGGGCTAATCTGAGTAACATAACCCCTAAAAACATGAAATGAGAAAGGGCTCAATCAGGGCTAATCTGAGTAACATAACCCCTAAAAACATGAAATGAGAAAGGGCTCAATCAGGGCTAATCTGTGTAATATAACCTCTGAAAACATAACCTGAGAAAGGGCTCAGTCAGGACTAATCTGAGTAATATAACCCCTGAAAACATAACCTGAGAAAGGGCTCAATCAGAGCTAATCTGTGTAATATAACCCCTGAAAACATAACCTGAGAAAGGGCTCAGTCTGGACTAATCTGTGTAATATAACCCCTGAAAATATAACCTGAGAAAGGGCTCAATCAGGGCTAATCTGTGTAATGTAACCTCTGAAAACATGAACTGAGAAAGGGCTCAATCAGGGCTAATCTGAGTAACATAACCCCTAAAAACATGAAATGAGAAAGGGCTCAATCAGGGCTAATCTGAGTAACATAACCCCTAAAAACATGAAATGAAAAAGGGCTCAATCAGGGCTAATCTGAGTAACATAACCCCTAAAAACATGAAATGAGAAAGGGCTCAATCAGGGCTAATCTGTGTAATATAACCTCTGAAAACATAACCTGAGAAAGGGCTCAGTCAGGACTAATCTGAGTAATATAACCCCTGAAAACATAACCTGAGAAAGGGCTCAATCAGAGCTAATCTGTGTAATATAACCCCTGAAAACATAACCTGAGAAAGGGCTCAGTCAGGACTAATCTGTGTAATATAACCCCTGAAAATATAACCTGAGAAAGGGCTCAATCAGAGCTAATCTGTGTAATATAACCTCTGAAAACATGAACTGAGAAAGGGCTCAATCAGGGCTAATCTGTGTAATGTAACCTCTGAAAACATGAACTGAGAAAGGGCTCAATCAGGGCTAATCTGTGTAATGTAACCTCTGAAAACATAACCTGAGAAAGGGCTCAATCAGAGCTAATCTGTGTAATATAACCCCTGAAAACATAACCTGAGAAAGGGCTCAGTCAGGACTAATCTGTGTAATATAACCCATGAAAATATAACCTGAGAAAGGGCTCAATCAGGGCTAATCTGTGTAATGTAACCTCTGAAAACATGAACTGAGAAAGGGCTCAATCAGGGCTAATCTGAGTAATGTAACCTCTGAAAACATAACCTGAGAAAGGGCTCAGTCAGGACTAATCTGAGTAATACAGCTTGTGACCTGTGCTTGGGGGTGGCACCTGATTTTGGAGATGAGATTCAGGTCTAGGAGCAAGGACTAGAGCCTTGAAGTATCCCTTCCATCGACTGCCAAAAGTGGCAAATTCAAAAAGCAACTAAAATTAATTTCTAATACACATGGATCTGTACATTTCAGGAAATTACCTAAGGATTTTTTTCTTCTTCTTTCAATTAACATACCTGCCTGGTATCTACCTAAACTGTCTACATATATTAGTCTCTCTGCAGTTAGTACCTATGCTATTAAATGCATGTTTGTTGTAGTATGGCATTTTTTTGTTTTAGGCATTTTCTCATTACTTGTAAATAACTTAATGCTAACCAAATTTCTCAAACATGTTGCTTCTACATTCTCAAAATACTTTACTTTTGCCTTGTATATATTCATATTGTATATTTCTCTCTGTTTTTCTACTAAGTATCTTACAACTTGAATTGTTAGGTTTTTCTTATTTTTTTTTTTTTTCAATAATTTTTATTTTTATTTTTACATTAATAAATGTCACAAATAAAAACCATCTTACAACATGACCGTGTGCATATATATACATACACATACATACATACACACATATATACATACATACACATACACACATATACATATGTTATACATTGATGTCAAATACCACAGGATATAGGTCATACAACATATCTATTTACACTATGTACATAGATGCTTTCATTGTTAATTCCACAGTTATATAGACAGTATATACATTCGTAATATCCAAGTTATTATTTAATATCTGAACTTGTATGTGTTCTTTGGTTCCATTATAGTGTATTTCTAAGTTGCTGTGTGATGAATTATGCTAATATGATGTTAAAGGTTTGTTCCCAAATTTCTCTGGATTTCATGTTTTTGTTTTTTTTATCTATTACTATTTTATGAGCTAAAAGGTGTGTATAGCTACTTGTTTAAAACCCTCCCAAGAGATATTTATCGTATCTAGCCATTTAAAAGCTATATACAGTTTCATTAGTAGGAAAATTGTTAAAAGTGTATTTGCTTGTTTTCTTGGTATGTTGGGTGGGAGAATGTGTAATAGAGTGAATTCCCACGTTAATGTTGATGTTTGATAACCTGTTTTTTGTAATTGTACCTTGAGAGAGTTCCAGAGTTTATAGACACATTTACAGCTCCAAAATACATGGGTTAAGTCAGCTATCTGGTCCTTACAGTGTGGGCAGAAAGGTGATTTTGATGTGTTAAATTTGTGTAGGATTGCAGGTGTAAAATAAGCATTATTATTGATCATGAGCTGAGTGTGTGCTAACTTTTTGAGGGGTAGAATCTTCAGTGTTAGATTGATTGCCTGGCTTATTTGCTGATCATCTATGGATGGTTTAATTTTTCTCCAGTAGTTAGAGAAGAGGAGGTCCTTCTGGTATTTGATTTCATTTATCATTTTATATGAATTGGTAATAGTTTTCTTTGTTGTGATAATAGTTTTCCAAAGCCTGCTACAAGTTTCTATGTCACTATTGGTCATAGTAATATTTTGGAGATAACTGGAACACAGTTCTTTGATTTGTTTTAGGATTATTATGTGTGATTTAGGGAGGTTTAAGTTGGTCCTCATTTCTTGTATTGAACAGTTAAGGTAGGGATAGATATCTTGGATTGTTTTATCTTTTAGTCTGGGAAAAGGGACTAAGTCCAGCATCTTATTGTTTATTTTTAAATTTGGGTTTTTATGAAGGGGTTGCAGTATTGTCATGGCATGTCTAAGGTTCAAGAATTGAAAGAGTTTTTGCTAGGTTGATAGAATGTTTTAAGGGCTCTATAATGTTATAAGTTTGTATTTCTTTCTGCTTCAGGAATGGAAGTGCTTTGGGATTGAAACCTAGAGCTTTAATATATCTATAATATATTGTCACCCAGAGAGGAGACCAATTTTCCATTGACGGGTTATGTTCAGCTATTCTCAATATTCTGTTAGTGTTAATGATCGAGTAGTACATTTTAAAATCTGGTAGATTTAGTCCTCCTTTGCTTTTGGGGAGTGTTAATTTTGGATAGGAGATTCTGTTTTTTTTGGGTTCCCATATAAATTTTCTAGGAAGGTATGAATTTGTTTGAAGAATTTATTATGTATTGTTGTCTGTGATGTCATGAATATATACATTAATCTAGGTAAAATGTTCATTTTGATTATTGATACTTTGGCCAAGAATGGTAGTTTTAGGTTGTTCCATTTTTTGCAGTCTTGCATTATATTTTGCCATTTAAGGTTTACATTGTGTTGGTAGAAGTCTTTGTTACTCTGGAAAAAGGTGATTCCCAGGTATTTAGTTTCTTCTTTAATTTTATTGTGTTTAACAATGGTATTAGTGAGATGAGTTTGGGTGTTTTTAGGGGAAAATATTAGTTTTATTAAGGTTTAGTTTGTAGTTAGACATAGTCGAGAAATGTTCAATTGCAGCTATTATTTTGTTTATATCTGAATTTGGTGTAGTGCAGTATATGTTCAGATCATCTGCAAATGCAGTGAGGTATATTCTGAAGTTGTGTATTGATGGAGGATTGTGATATGTATTTTGTTTAATGTATAAAAAGAGTGGTTCTAGGTATAGGTTAAACAGGAAGGGTGATAGTGGGCATCCTTGTCTTGTTCCATTTTTTATTAGGATCCTATTTGACCAAGTTTTATTTATATACAGAGATGTGTATGGGTTGCTATAGAGAGTTTGGATGATCTGAATGAAGTTATTGGGTAGGTTTTTCTTATTTTTTTTTAATTAATTTCCTGGAGCTTTTCTCCTCAGGTCTCCACTGGAAAAGGGCTTGATGGGTCCAGTCAGACTAACCTGGTTGACAAATGTAAAAATAAATAAATAACTATGGGGGTATCTGATCTTAGCCATGAGAGCAGAGATGGGAAATGAGGCTTAGAGCCTTTCATTAAATTATGGGAGTAACTGGGCTTACGTGGAGACTGGGAGCGAGGCTTACAGCTTTGGAGTGAACTATCATAGTAACTGGGCTTGCCGGAGAGAGTGGAGACTGGGAATGAGGCTTAGAGCTTTGCAGTGAATTATGGGAGTAACTGGGCTTACGTGGAGAATGGGAATGAGGCTTAGAGCTTTGCAGTGAATTATGGGAGTAACTGGGCTTACGTGGAGACTGGGAATGAGGCTTAGAGCTTTGCAGTGAATTATGGGAGTAACTGGGCTTACGTGGAGACTGGGAATGAGGTTTAGAGCTTTGCAGTGAATTATGGGAGTACCTGAGCATAGAAATGAGAGAGGGACTTAGAAGAAAATATTACAGTTTGTGTCTATCCTGCTTAACTGTATGCACTTTTTAACTATTGCAATGGTAATATGAGACACTATTTTAGTGTGAAAGGTAAGTAAATGTGTGTTTTAGTGCATAACCTTTCTTGAATGTCTCCTTACATCCCACAGTACATACACATGCACCCTCTTGCATGCAGACATGCAACCTGTAGTAGCACCCATCATTCATCTGTGCAAAATATAAATAGAATTCTTCGTGCAAATTCTGTCATTTATGCATCCATACATATATAAACATATTATTGATGACTGATAAAAATGTACATAAATTAAAGCAGTAATCAAAAGAAAATCTAGCTGTGAATATGGGCATGTTTCAATTAATTCAGATTCAGAAGAATAGAAAGTGAAAGAGATGAACGGGCAAGATAAAGCTTTATTTTTCTGAATAACTAATGAAACAGCAGTACACTGAGTCCTTTCCCAGCTGATAGCTTCATATTTTAAATATGGTTTTGCTTTAACTAAATTAAGTAAATGCGTATCTGTGCATGTAATATTTTAATGATGCCATTTAAAAGTGAGATTACACAGTAACGGTATGTGGACTGAAAAAGAACAAATTATGAATAGCTTAGAATTTTTATATCCCATATGAAGTAATATGAAGTAATAAACTAAGCTATTAAACCATATTAGCAGTTCTTCATGAATTGTAAATGATAACAACATATTCTTAATTTGATCTTGTAAAATATTTATAGCAGTATTTCTCTTGCTGATTATTGCCGAAGGGCTAAGACACATTTTTTTAGTTAGTCTTCAGTCTGGAAATAATGAAGGCATGCAACAGATTGCAGAACAAATTATTTTAATATGATGGCTTGATGCATTAACCACTCAACAAACAAAGTCATCAATGGATAATGGATAAGTCAGTAATAAAATGTGTGTCAGACACACAGATATATGTACACACACAGATACATGTATGTATCAATGCATCTATCCATCTCTCTCTGTCTCTCTCTATATACACACACACACACACACACATATATATATATATATATATATATATATATATATATATATATATATATATATATATATATATATGGGTCTACTTCGAATAACCGAACCGCCACTTCACCGACACCCAGAAGATCGAGACGGAACGACCGAACAGGTAGATGATCGAAAAGGCGATATTCCGACAGCCGAAAGACCGACAACGGCAATGTGTGAGCGCGATCCGGTAAGTGTGCGATAGTGACGGATTTAGGATTGCGGAGTGGACAGGTAAGTGTACGATAGTGAGGGATTTTTTGTTAGGGTGTGGGAAAGGTGAGTGTGCGGTAGTGTCAGACTTAGGGTTCCGGTAAGGTAAGTGTGTGATAGTGACATAGTGTAGTGTAGGGAAGGGTTGAGTGTGTAGGCTTAGTATGCGGGTGGAGTGAGTGTGCGATAGTGACGGGCTTAATGTTTTAGGGTGGGTTAAGTGAATTAGGGTTAGGGTGCAGGTAGGGTAAGTGTGCGATAGTGACGGTGTTGAGTTTTAGGGGTGGGTTAAGTGAGTTAGGATGCGGGTTGGGTAAGTGTGCGGTAGTGTCGGACGTTAGGGTTAGGGTTTGGGTTAAGGTTAGTGGATATGTTATTGTGTACAATGTGTAGTTTACGTTTTTTGTGTCTGTGTAATGGTGTTTGGTTTTTTGAGTTGTTGGTGTTTGTCAGTGTTGTGTGTTTTCAGTTGTTTGGGGTCGGTAAATTGTGTGTCGGTGAATCGGAAGTTCGGTTATACAAAGTAGACCCATATATATATATATATATAAATATATATATATATATATATATATATATATATATATATATATATATATATATATATATATATATATATATATATATATATATATATATATATATATATATATATATATACTAAATATATCTTTTTTCTATAGATATATTATATTATAAAATCTCGACCCAGATGTTGAATACGTACTGTCGAAAAAGCAGTCAAGTCGAAAATGAATACATCTACACCTGTAATTCGATGTATTCGACAGAGCAGGAGGTGATGTCAGTCACCCATGCTATGCACCTTAATGTACCGTTACACTCTAAAGTCAACGATACACTTCTTTCATTGGGCTGTGGCCCCACATCCCCTGTGAAATGGGTCTATATTACGCCACCAAAACATCAAAAGAGCTTACATCTTACATCGACAGAGAATAACCAAAGCTCCTAAACCGCGAATGGCCAAAACAATGATTTTTTTTCCCAGGGGAAAAAAATTGCTGCTCTCTTGTCTGGACTATATTGTTTCCTTCACTGTAGTGCAATCTTGGAGTTGGTATATTTAAGTAGGGGGGGGGGTGTGGGGCACACAGCCCCTCACATCAGGTGGGTGGGCGAAGCCCCCCACTTTATTTTGTGTTTAAATTTGTTTTGTTTTTTTGTTGGCCCAGAGATTTTTTCCTCTGGAAAAAATCGCCGTTCTGGCCTTTCAAGGTTTAAGAGCTTCAATATAAGAGCATTTGCTCTTTTTAACATTTTGACGTTGTAATACATATGTGTGTATGTGTGTGCTGTTCTGCGCATGTGGGTCTGTCTATGTGTGTGTTTATAAACACATATATGTAAATATATATATATATATATATATATATATATATATATATATATATATATATATATATATATATATATATATATATATATATATGCATGTGTGGGCATATGTGAATATTGTTCCGTGGTATTAGTCAATTTTAGTTAAAATGAACCTTTGTACTGTCAACACACTTTGGTCATCTATATAGATGGTCAACTGTTGTGTGATCACTGACAATTTCTGAGGATAATGCATTTCTGAAGTTGGAATAAATAAGTTTCAAGGTGTATCGGTGCAGTCCCCACATAGGGTGGTGGGGTGTTTGCCCTAGACAGAAACACTGTTTTATTAATTGCATGTTCCAGGCATCAGTTTCATAGCATGAGCCATAGCCTGTTGATGTTTGTTTTTTGATGTAAGTATGTCAGTGTTTGTTTTATATATATATATATATATATATATATATATATATATATATGTATAGGTAGATCGATAGGTGTATGCTTATAGGATCTGTATGAGGGTTAGGATTTCACATAATGGTTAAAATGATTATCTCACAGACACAAAGTATAGGGTTTGATTTTCACCTTGGGAAGCACAATTAGGCTTAAAAATAGTCCTCCACTCCACCAGTGTCATTAGCCTAGCAATCACATTTGAAGCTATATCATTTTGAGTAGTAGCTCACCTGAAAAAATGTGCAAACCCATTGAAACTCCTAATTGCACAACTCAGATGCAGGGGTTTCCATGGGTCTTTAATTTTCCTTTCTTGGAGTCACTGAGATGTAGGCAATGTTTTCAGGTCATCAAATTACAGATTTGATTAACTGTATAATCCCTGTAGAGGTACTTGTATACACATAGTGACACTCATACACACACACACACACACACACACACACACACACACACACACACACACACACACACACACACACACTCACACAAACATGCACAGGAACATACATGTGTCCCTATACAGGCACACTAACAAGCGCACTCAATCAAGCACATGTAATTAAGCATATGATTTAGTGCTTAAATTAAATTTGATTGCTACTTAACTCTTGAAAATTTGTGCACCTTAGAGGAGGAATCCACATGCAGTATAAAGTATTCTGATATTTTCCAGGAAATGCCACAGTCTATGATTGATGCAGCAGTGTATGGTGATAATGATTACTGTTGTTATTGTAATTATTATTATTATTATTATTATTATTATTATTATTATTATTATTAGCAGCAGTATTGGAGATATGTTTGAAAAGGGTTCCCTTCAGTTGATTGAACTTTTAAAAGTTTGAAGTGCATATGGCCGAGACCATATGATCGAACTTTTAAAAGTTCGAACGGTCTGAATGGAGATCCCCGTACAGTGCCAAACAGGAATATTTCCCTTGGCCGCAATGTAGTGCAATCTCAAAGTTGGTATATTTAAGTAGTGGGGGATGTGGGGGGTGTGGGGGGGTGCAGGGGCCTTGCCCCCCAGCTACAAATGTTTAGTTTTGGTTTTGTTTTTGTTTGTTTTATTTAAATGTTCGAACTTTTAAATGTTCGATGTTATGGTCTCAGCCATATGCGCTTTGAACATTTAAAAGTTCGATTAACTGAAGCAGATCCATTTCAAATACTGATGATATTTAAGCAAACAACATTAATTATACTTGTGTTTTTAGATGAAATTAAAGAAAACAAAAATTGCGCCATGTGTCTAGAGTCATTTTGAAGATTCATTTTCTGTAATGTACAATATAAAGCTTCTATCTTTTATATTGTTACGCTTGGTTCTCTGAACTGATAACAGGAACAACAGTTAGTCTCGATGTAAAGCAAAAACAAAAGAGGATGAACCAAACCACAGCATGCAGCAGATAAAAAAAGAATTCCATTTAATAGTAAGCGCTTGATGTGCTGTGTTCATCCTCTTCTGTGTTTGCTATATTCTTGTCCAGTTGTTGGTTGAACCAATTATCTATGTCACATTCTTGTTTTTCTTTAGTCTCAATGTATATGTTTTGGTATGAATAAAATGTATGCTTTGACTTACTTCTTTCTAAGAACATCTGTTACCCATCCAAAAGATGATTTAATAAGCCATCTTATTGGAGTAGAGCAGGTTGCCCTGTAAGCAGTTGACCATTCAACTATAGTAGGCAGTGTAAAGTGGCAGTTGTCATAACCATATAGTTCTGTAATGAAATGGCTCCTTCTTAGTTAATGTGGGACAGCAAACCCATTGAAATTTGTCAAAGATATAAGGCTGTATTCATCTCAATAAATAGAGAGAACAACGCTGCACTCTGGAAGTAAAATTGTATTACAGTGAGGTGAGAAGGTGATTTTGTTATGCTGGGTGTTTTTAAAGCTCATAATCAATTACTCCTCTTCCTCTCCTACCACCAGTGAGTGCAAGTGAATGCTGAAAGACTATACTGACCACCTTCAGAAGTGGAGTCTTTACACCCCCCACCCCACCCAGGAGCAGCCATAGAGGACAACACTGAGCCTTCCAGATCACCTCAAACAAGGGACCCATCATCTTTCTCTTGGTAAAAGGCAGCTCAGGTGGCCAGTAGTAATCCAGTGCTAAATGCCGTATGCTGGCACCGACTAACATAAACATGGTCTCACCTTCTTCTCAACAGAAAGATCTGTGGAAAGATGACACAATGGGGAAAACATTAACACACACACACACACACACACACACACACACACACACACACACACACACACACACACACACACACACACACACACACACACATAACTAGTATAGCAATTTCAATTGCACAGAGGGCTGGCAAAGGCTTCATACACACCCTGCAGCCATGAGAATCACTTACTCCTTTGATATTCAGTCATATTAATTTCATGCTCTTTCACTGCTGCAAAACACAGTATACACAGTATACACAGTATATACACAGTATACACAGTATATACACAGTATACACAGTATATACACAGTATACACAGTATACACAGTATATACACAGTATACACAGTATACACTCCTGAACATGCATGCAAAGCAGATAAGATACCAGAACACAACAGTACTGGAAAATGCTTACAGCACATCGCTTTCATTAATAACCTCTGCCTCCCACTGTTGAATCTGGTCAAGGTTGTGTCACCTCATGTCCCTGTTAGCAACACCAGAGCTGCTCACCAGAACAGGTAATGCCAGTGGCATCACTCACTGTCCTGGGGGCTGTGCAGTGCAGAAATTGCAGCTCATAAACATGTACATAAAGCAAGAGGAGAGGTAGCCTTAAAAGCAAGCTTCCCACAGCACATTATATACATTCATTGACTGACATGTTTTGTCAACCAGTTTATATCTATCAGCATAGCAACCCTTGAGGGGCAATGGCTGGAAAGGTTTACAGCCTAGAAGACTGACTGAAGAAGTTGTCCAGGTCCTCCACATACATAATATGTATCTTGTCAGCAAAGCTGCTGTGGACAAGTAATATCATGAGAATATTTGTCAGAGTGTGGTGCAGGATGGGAAGGCTGCAATAATCATAGCAAGTGTCTGCAACAGGTGTATTTAAAGGTTACTAATAGTAAATTCAAAGGAAAAGGCACAAGCTATTTTGACAGGCAGGTCTACTACAGGACACATGCTACCATTATTAAAGTAGCTCATGTAGGAGTCTTTGTTGTCACTTATAAGCCAGGAAGAGTTGACTATCTTTCCTGCAGGTACCTTGGAAATGGTGGATGGACTGCAACCAATTTTTGGGGGTTCATCTAGTTAATAAATTTCATTAGATTACAGTAGATTACACTCCACTGCATTTGAAGGCAAGAAATTACCAAGGTCTACCTGTGTGTTTGTCTTTCCAGGTATTACTGGTCTACAGGTGCAACAACCAGCATGACATGACATGTAATGTATGTCAAACCATGCCATAACTGTATTGTGTAGTACCCTGCATGCCAAGGGTTATAAGTGCACATGTGTGGGCAGACAGTTTTGTCATATGTGGATCTGCTTTCCATGACGTCGACCTTCGGAGGGTCCAGCATAACTGGACAACACATGGCTAATGTCAAAGAGCACCTGTGCTAGTAAAGATGGCAAAATACAGATGACACAGTCCAATGACATAGTAGTGCTGCCTTCAATACTACAAGGGAGGGATCACCTACATCACCATAAAAGAAGCCCCTGAAGAAGTAAAGGCATAGCACACAAGCATGTTGGTGTGTATCTAACAAATCACTTCAACATGATGCATAGTTTCTTCTAGAGATCCCCCTCACTGGCTTAATCTGTGATCTCTGTCCATACAGCATCTAGGTGCACAAGACTTCCAAGGTATCCGTAGTACCACAGGAGATTGAGACAGGGAGGATAAGTGCTGTTGTGGCTCCAGGACCATCTCTGGTATACTGCTGTTGTGGCTCCATGACCATCCCTGGTATACTACTGTTGTGGCTTCAGGACCATCCCTGGTATACTACTGTTGTGGCTCCAGTACCATCCCTGGTATACTACTGTTGTGGCTCCAGGACCATCCCTAGTATGTGGCTCCAGGACCATCCCTGGTATGTGGCTTCAGGACCATCCCTGGTATGGTGCTGCCATGGCTCCAGGACCATCCCTGGTATGTGGTTTCAGAACCATCCCTGATATGTGGCTTCAGGACCATCCCTGGTATGGTGATGCCATGGCTCCAGCACCATCCCTGGTATGTGGTTACAGGACCATCCCTGATATGTGGCTTCAGGACCATCCCTAGTATGGTGCTGCCATGGCTCTAGGACCATCCTTGGTATGTGGATTCAGGACCATCCCTGGTATGGTGCTGCCATGGCTCCATAACCATCCCTGGTATGTGGTTTCAGGACCATCCCTGGTATGGTGATGCCATGGCTCCAGGACCATTCCTGGTATGTGGTTTCAGGACCATCCATGATATGGTGCTGCCATGGCTCTAGGACCATCCCTGGTATGTGGCTTCAGGACCATCCATGGTATGGTGCTGTCATGGCTCCAGGGCAATCCCTAGTATTGGCTCCAGGACCATCCCTGGTATGTGGCTTCAGGACCATCCCTGGTATGGTGATGCCATGGCTCCAGAACTATCCCTGGTATGTGGTTTCAGGACCGTCCCTGGTATGTGGCTTCAGGACCATCCCTGGTATGGTGCTGCCATGGCTCTAGGACCATCCCTGGCATGTGGGTTCAGAACCATCCCTAGTATGGTGCTGCCATGGCCCCAGGACAATCCCTGGTATGTGGCTTCAGGACCATCCCTGGTATGGTGCTGCCATGGCTCCAGGACCATCCCTGGTATGTGGTTTCAGAACCATCCCTGATATGTGGCTTCAGGACCATCCCTGGTATGGTGATGCCATGGCTCCAGCACCATCCCTGGTATGTGGTTTCAGGAACATCCCTGATATGTGGCTTCAGGACCATCCCTAGTATGGTGCTGCCATGGCTCTAGGACCATCCTTGGTATGTGGATTCAGGACTATCCCTGGTATGGTGCTGCCATGGCTCCATAACCATCCCTGGTATGTGGTTTCAGGACCATCCCTGGTATGGTGATGCCATGGCTCCAGGACCATCCCTGGTATGTGGTTTCAGGACCATCCATGATATGGTGCTGCCATGGCTCTAGGACCATCCCTGGTATGTGGCTTCAGGACCATCCATGGTATGGTGCTGTCATGGCTCCAGGGCAATCCCTAGTATTGGCTCCAGGACCATCCCTGGTATGTGGCTTCAGGACCATCCCTGGTATGGTGATGCCATGGCTCCAGAACTATCCCTGGTATGTGGTTTCAGGACCGTTCCTGGTATGTGGCTTCAGGACCATCCCTGGTATGGTGCTGCCATGGCTCTAGGACCATCCCTGGCATGTGGGTTCAGAACCATCCCTAGTATGGTGCTGCCATGGCCCCAGGACAATCCCTGGTATGTGGCTCCAGGACCATCCCTGGTATGGTGCTGCCATGGCCCCAGGACCATCCCTGGTATGTGGCTCCAGGACTATCCCTGGTATGGTGCTGTCATGACTCCAGGACCGACCCTGGTATTGGCTGCAGGACCATCCCTGGTATGGTGCTGCCTTGGCTCCAGGACCATCCCTGGTATGTGGTTTCAGGACCATCCCTGGTATGGTGCTGCCATGACTCCAGGACTATCCCTGGTATGTGGCTACAGGACCATCCCTAATATGGTGCTGCCATAGCTCCAGGACCATCCCTGGTGTGTGGTTTCAGGACCATCCCTGGTATGGCTCCAACTCTTGACATTAACCAGCAAATGTTTGCAAGTTAGTCATCCATCTAGTTGTAATCAGCTGCTACCCACAGTATTGTAGAGATGATGAATGTAGTCTGGAGACAAACAGATGGCATCTATGTATCTTGTTACAAATGAATATTGCAAAAGTTATATATATTTATATTTCAGTAAATTAGGTCTGCAAACTAAAAAGTAATACATTCCTATTCTTTGCTGCATTTGCCTATTGGCAGGATTGCTGCTTTTAAGTGCCTAATAAATGTCAGGATATTTGCAAATTATATTTTAGCATTGTATCTGAGCTCTATATTTTTGCAGCATTTATTTTATTTTATATTATTTTATTTTTATCTGAGATGCGAGTATTTTTAATTAGCTCTTTAAACCTTTAATTACAACAGTGACAGTTCACTTTTGGAAGAAATTTCCAACAAACATAATATCTGGTTATTTATATTTTGTTAATTGGATGCATACCATGCTATGCCAGGCCCATTTCTAGCATAGCACTGGTGAAAATATGTTTGAGAATACATCATAAAGCATAAACAAATGAAAAGAAATTGCCATAGAGGTACAAAATATACATATATGAATAAATGTGGACAGTTAGAAGCAGTGTAGAGAGAAACTTCAGCTGTATGTTTCCATATAAATCAAAGAATTACAAAATACAGTATGTCTTCACTTCTTGTCTGTTCTTTTGTAAAAAAAATCCTCATATTATATCTATAGCAGTAAAATAGAGAATGCAAGCCAAGACAAGCTTATGTTGTAGTTCTGATGACAAGATATTATCAAGACTGTTGTACTCTAAGAAGTGAAATGTTTTATTTACCATCCATACCCCTCAACCTCCAGATCAGAGAATCAGGGACAAAGGACCTTAAAATCTGGGATATTCAGGGACACCTAATTTACATAAGATGCATATTTAAATTAGTGCATTAATAGACACGCCCACCCATCCATACAATTACACAAAGACAGGGCATTATTTTAAGCATTTTTATATGATAATTATATACATTAACATGTCAAAATAGAGGATTATTCATGTTTTTCAGAAAACTGTATAAAATTAAAGTAAGACATGCTCAGCTCACCCCCCCCCCACAAATACCCTTAAAAATAGTGCTTATATGGAACAAAAGCAATAGATGGAATAAGGCAAGTAGTACATTCAGACTATTCATGCAACTTCAGCACCTTGGCAGGCAGAGGTAGTTTCTGCAGCTGATGCCATGCTAGAATGTTCTTTGTTGTAAGCGGCTGTTGCTTGTCTTGCTGCTTGCAGCATGTCCTTAGGATGCTTTACACAGTAGCAGACACTGTCCTCATTCACAGTAGCAGTCATTGTCCTCATTCACAGTAGCAGTCATTGTCCTCATTCACAGTACCATTCAATGTCCTCATTCACAGTACCAGTCATTGTCCTCGTTCACAGTACCAGTCATTGTCCTCATTCACAGTACCAGTCATTGTCCTCGTTCACAGTACCAGTCATTGTCCTTGTTCACAGTACTAGTCATTGTCCTCGTTCACAGTACCAGTCATTGTTCTCATTCACAGTACCAGTCATTGTCCTCATTCACAGTACTAGTCATTGTTCTCATTCACAGTACCAGTCATTGTCCTCGTTCACAGTACTAGTCATTGTTCTCATTCACAGTACCAGTCATTGTCCTCGTTCACAGTACCAGTCATTGTTCTCATTCACAGTACCAGTCATTGTCCTCATTCACAGTACTAGTCATTGTTCTCATTCACAGTACCAGTCATTGTCCTCGTTCACAGTACTAGTCATTGTTCTCATTCACAGTACCAGTCATTGTCCTCGTTCACAATAGCAGTCATTGTCCTCGTTCACAGTACCAGTCATTGTCCACGTTCACAGTAGCAGTCACTGAGCTCGTTCACAGCAGCAGTCATTGTCCTCGTTCACAGTCCCATTCATTGTCCTCATTCGCAGTCCCATTCATTGTCCTCATTCACAGTCCCATTCATTGTCCTCGTTCACAGTCCCATTCATTGTCCTCGTTCACAGTAGCAGTCATTGTCCTCGTTCACAGTCCCATTCATTGTCCTCATTCACAGTCCCATTCATTGTCCTCGTTCACAGTCCCATTCATTGTCCTCATTCACAGTCCCATTCATTGTCCTCGTTCACAGTAGCAGTCGTTGTCCTCGTTCACAGTAGCAGTCATTGTCCTCGTTCACAGTACCAGTCATTGTCCTCGTTCACAGTACCAGTCACTGTCCTCGTTCACAGTACCAGTCATTGTCCTCGTTCACAGTACCAGTCATTGTCCTCATTCACAGTACCAGTCATTGTCCTCGTTCACAGTACCAGTCATTGTCCTTGTTCACAGTACTAGTCATTGTCCTCGTTCACAGTACCAGTCATTGTTCTCATTCACAGTACCAGTCATTGTCCTCATTCACAGTACTAGTCATTGTTCTCATTCACAGTACCAGTCATTGTCCTCGTTCACAGTACTAGTCATTGTTCTCATTCACAGTACCAGTCATTGTCCTCGTTCACAGTACCAGTCATTGTTCTCATTCACAGTACCAGTCATTGTCCTCATTCACAGTACTAGTCATTGTTCTCATTCACAGTACCAGTCATTGTCCTCGTTCACAGTACTAGTCATTGTTCTCATTCACAGTACCAGTCATTGTCCTCGTTCACAATAGCAGTCATTGTCCTCGTTCACAGTACCAGTCATTGTCCACGTTCACAGTAGCAGTCACTGAGCTCGTTCACAGCAGCAGTCATTGTCCTCGTTCACAGTCCCATTCATTGTCCTCATTCGCAGTCCCATTCATTGTCCTCATTCACAGTCCCATTCATTGTCCTCGTTCACAGTCCCATTCATTGTCCTCATTCAAAGTACCAGTCATTGTCCTCGTTCACAGTCCCATTCATTGTCCTCATTCACAGTCCCATTCATTGTCCTCGTTCACAGTCCCATTCATTGTCCTCATTCACAGTCCCATTCATTGTCCTCGTTCACAGTAGCAGTCGTTGTCCTCGTTCACAGTAGCAGTCATTGTCCTCGTTCACAGTACCAGTCATTGTCCTCGTTCACAGTACCAGTCACTGTCCTCGTTCACAGTACCAGTCATTGTCCTCGTTCACAGTCCCATTCATTGTCCTCATTCACAGTACCAGTCATTGTCCTCGGTCACAGTACCAGTCGTTGTCCTCGTTCAAAGTACCAGTCATTGTCCTCATTCACAGTACCAGTCGTTGTCCTCGTTCACAGTACCAGTCATTGTCCTCGTTCACAGTAGCAGTCATTGTCCTCGTTCACAGTACCAGTCATTGTCCTCATTCACAGTCCCATTCATTGTCCTCATTCACAGTACCAGTCATTGTCCTCATTCACAGTAGCAGTCATTTTCCTCGCTCACAGTAGCAGTCATTGTCCTCATTCACAGTCCCATTCATTGTCCTCGTTCACAGTACCAGTTATTGTCCTCGTTCACAGTACCAGTCATTGTCCTCATTCACAGTACCAGTCATTGTCCTCATTCACAGTAGCAGTCATTGTCCTCGCTCACAGTAGCAGTCATTGTCCTCATTCACAGTCCCATTCATTGCCCTCGTTCACAGTAGCAGTCATTGTCCTCGTTCACAGTACCATTCATTGTCCTCATTCACAGTAGCAGTCATTGTCCTCGTTCACAGTAGCAGTCATTGTCCTTGTTCACAGTCCCATTCATTGTCCTCGTTCACAGTAGCAGTCATTGTCCTCGTTCACAGTACCAGTCATTGTCCTCATTCACAGTACCAGTCATTGTTCTCATTCACAGTAGCAGTCATTGTCCTCATTCACAGTAGCAGTCATTGTCCTCGTTCAAAGTAGCAGTCATTGTCCTCGTTCACAGTACCAGTCATTGTTCTCATTCACAGTACCAGTCATTGTCCTCATTCACAGTAGCAGTCATTGTCCTCGTTTACAGTAGCAGTCATTGTCCTCGTTCACAGTACCAGTCATTGTCCTCATTCACAGTAGCAGTCATTGTCCTCATTCACAGTAGCAGTCATTGTCCTCGTTCAAAGTAGCAGTCATTGTCCTCGTTCACAGTACCAGTCATTGTTCTCATTCACAGTACCAGTCATTGTCCTCATTCACAGCAGCAGTCATTGTCCTTAGGATGCTTTACACAGTAGCAGTCACTGTCCTCGTTCACAGTAGCAGTCATTGTCCTCGTTCACAGTAGCAGTCATTGTCCTCGTTCACAGTACCAGTCATTGTACTCATTCATCTTTATTGCTAATAAAGAGTTTAATGTTTTTGGGCCAAGTGACTGTCTGAGTTCAGTTTTTACTTTGCGAACCATGCTGAATGCCGTTCTGCTTCACTGTTTGAGTGCGGCAAACAGAGAACACTTCTCATTAACTTTTGAAAAGTTGGGAGGTCTTGTACTGGAAGGCTTCCAAGCACCACTGACCAGTACTTTAAATCATTGGATGTGTCACATCCATATGACCAGTCAGTCATCTGATATACTGAAAACTCATCTATTAGTTTGCATCGGTCCACACGTGAACTATTAAAACCAAGACGGGTGCCAATATCTGCTATAACAGTTGAAGAAAGCTGCAGTTTCATAGCTGGATCCAATAAACTGGCCATGTTCTGCAGTAGGGGATCTTTTGCAGGGAAATGCTTTTTCATTTTCAATAGCACTGCAGAGTAAAATTGTTTGGCTCTCTTGAATAGTTTCTGCTCCACTGTAGTACCCCTGATATCATCCGAATTTTCGTCCAAATATGTTTTGGCATCAGGACCAATATGAATTTCGACGTCTTCTAAGATGTTGTCCTGCACTTCAAGAATTGTATCAATACTACTTATACTGCCCAAAAACTGCCTTGCAATTGGTGGTTTCAGTGCCCTACTGGCATATGCCTGCAGTACTTTGTGGATCTCATTATGCAATGTCAGCAATTTGCTTTCCCTGCTTTGCATTAGCATACTGAAATTATGCAGTGGTTCAATGGCATACTGCAGGATGAAGAATGCCAGCTTGATGTCATGGCTCTGCAGTCTCTCAGCTATTAGATCCAAGAAGTATGATCTCAGGGTGGGCCACAAGGCAAGCATTCTTTTTATGACTTTTGCCAAACTCAGCCATCGAGTGGGGACATATCTGATAATTTTGAGAGGTTCAATATCCACAAACAATGCAAATTCCTTCAGCTTTTGCTGACGCTGTGCACTGCTGGAAAAGTGACAATAAATGTCAGATATCAATTCCTCTACAGGTACAGCCATTGCCTTTACACCAGATTTGATACATAAATCGGCAATGTGGCACAAGTACCCCATATTGAAAATATGTGGATTAACCGCTCTCTGCATACGTCGTCAATTATTACATTAGAACATTGTGAACTGCACTTGTTCTGTGTATTACAGGCACACTGACAGCAGACAGACCTTACTTTCCACCCATCTTCATAAGCATACTAAAAGCGCTCCGACTTCACGTACTATGTGGAATTAAAGGCTCAACTGATGCAACATATTATGAAAAGCACACTTGAACTGCTTTGCTTCAACTAACATTTCAAAGATCCTTAAGTATTAATCAACAGATCATTACAAGAATCTTATATTTCAAAAATGTGGAAAACCTCTAACATTATATCAACACAAAGGCAGTAGCTGCACTGAGCTTTCAAACTATTGACCTATTGCAATACTCCCTCCACTATCCAAAGTATTAGAAAGATGCATTCATCATCATAATGCTGAAGGCTGTATTTGCAAGTGTCTAAAAAACACAGTTAAAAATATTAAAAATATAATTAAAATACAGAAAGTGCTACTTATTTCTTTTTAAGTGGTTGTCTAGCAAACAAACAGTTCTTTAACCCTTAAACGTAACCCCTTACCCCACACATAAACGGTGAAGCAATATAGGAGGTTCCAAACAACGTCCGAAATCTTTACTGCCCATTAGTATTCAGAAATTAATTAAATGAACAGAGTGGTCATAACATCAGGACACTGCAGGCTAATACTTATGAGGCACTTAACTTACTAAACAAAATAAGATCACCTTGTGAAAATGTTTTAGCTATTCAAGATGTCAAAGAAACATAGTTCAGTTTCTTTTACAACCACTTTTAGTTATGTGTTTGGGTTTCACTTGAGACTATTAAGAATAAAAATACTGCATTCGAGGATTCTTATGGACCGAGACCCTTGGCCATGTGAACCGTGTCACCCTTCGGACTTTCTAAAATATTCAGCTTAAATGCAGGGGAGTAGCTAGACAATGTGCTCAACTAAGTACATTTGATAGCTCAGGCAGCAAAGAAATTGTCTAACGTAAACCACATTACTAATAATAGTTACTACGTTCCTCTATACAGCAAAACATTCTCATCTGACTGGAATGCGCCTGTAAAAATATGTTTTATGGCTATAAATGTCAGCATTTGACATTAGATACACCTCCTACTGTTTGAAATATAATTCGCAGTCAGAAGTTCAACACACTTAACCAAACCAATGATTGGTATCACTGGAATAAGAAGTATTTCATTTTTCTTTTTGAATTGGTATTATTTATTAACATTTAGTGTAAAAAACTCTGTTTTCTACAGGAGAGGCTAAGAAACTAATGTCTAGGATAAGAAATACTGCAAACACTGGTCTGGAAGCATAATGCAACTTGCCAGACTATGGCTCTGACATGCCAGAGAAAATCTACATTTGTTACCTTTGTCTAAAGGCCCACATGTTAGTCCCATTTTACGAATTCTTAAAAAAAAATCAGCAAATCACTAAGATACTGGTTATGAAATATGCTTAAAATTGCTATTCTTCTATTGATGACTTCAGTTCATTTAATAGGGCTGTAGTGCATGGCCCCCTTAGCACAGGCAATTTTTTCATACCATTAAAGTGACAAAATATTACATTATCTGGTGAAATATCTAACTTTTCTTTGGCTCCTCTTTATGTTCTAGTCAAAGCATCACATAACAAACCACTAAAATATGCTATGTATGACTTCTTCTTAGAGTGAGGCATGAAACACATGTCGAGAATATGTCCTTATGGAGCTATCAGCACATTGTAAGTAAAACCTTATCTCTTTCACAAGAAAAGAAACAGCATCTTTGTCATTTCAATAATGCCATAACCAAAACTCCAATTGTTAGAAGAGATGATGTGCTGTCAGAAGAGTAGATTTTCTGCCTGCATAGTCTGTTATAAATCTCCAGAAGATTAATACATTTTCACATGAGACTGACATATGGCTTTTTGTACAAAAGTATTGAATATAGCAAAAGGATGAAACTGGTCATTTCTACAAGCAGTACAAGCTGAAGTTGACAGAACATACAAACAAGCTACATTGATAACCATTTAACTCAAATGTGAAAGTAGGGAACAAAGTTAAAGGTCAAGAGGTTGGAAAATATGGATATTGGCTAAGTAATAGAAATGAAGTGGAAGGACATCTGATAGGATGTTGTAAAACAAGCAATTAATTTCTGGTATTTCCACCACCCCCCAGTATAAACATTGATGTTCTTGTGGACTTTAGCCAATGGATTGCAGTCATAATAAACAAATCAGAGCCTGAGTTACCATCACCATGGAACACATAGGATTTGCTAAATCAAAATGCCATAGTGTTAAAACCTCAGCTACCATCAGCATGAAACAGATACAGGCTTTGTTACATCATATTACAGTAGTCTCAGAGCACCAGTTAACATTAACAGGGAACCATACCTCTCAACCTCCAGATTCACTATAACTGTTTTTTTTTTAGAGCAGCTTACTTACCTGTTTTTGTTGAACTGAAAATATAATAAAAATCTCACAACCACAGACCTCCCGGGAACAATTATTCCAATCCACACACACACGGGCACGAACACAACAATGACCTTGTCCACCATGGCAGCCTGGATCACAGATGAATGCAGTGAATAATTTCTTCTCCTTAGTTCTTCTTCTCCTCAGAAATAAATCCTTCCACCACAAGTCCACGACCATGGCACGAACAATTCCAGGTTCCAGCTGTTCACTTCTCTGCTCCGACTCACCTCCGAGTCCAAATAGTAGTGTAGCTCTGACAAATCCAGTTCCCAGAGATATGAGCCTTACAGTCACCATGATGGAGTTATATGCAGACTGAGTGGACTGTGGACCTAATTGAGCTCCCCATCCATACCAGGTCCACGCTGCAGCCGCTTATGTCGTCTTCCGCTTCCGCTCTCTCTGCATGAATTAAATTAAATTTGAAGCAAACAGATGGCGTGCAGTAAAGCAACGCTCTTATTGGCTGAGATGTCTACAGCCAGAACAGAGTGTGCTTTACTGTAAATCGTGGGTGTTTTTGCACCTAAACCGGGCACTTGGGAGAGTAAGCTTAAATAAGCTTAAAAACAGGTGCACCTGGTTAATTTGGGATGATTGAGAGCTATGTTACCATCACATATGAGCATAACATTTATAGGAGAAGATAGCCAGTAGTAAAAATATTACTTAAGGTAATACAAATGGAAAAAGACTGTTAAGCTATTCTGTGTTTAATACTGGACTGATTTTAGAATGTGTTCTTCAGAATAACACTATTATCTGATTTCTGTGCCCACCAAATTATATTACATTATGAGCAGTAGTCATTTTGTGCGACTACTGCAAGAAATAGCTCTGGAAAAGCATTATTATTTGTTAAACTTTAAGATGTCACCTGCAGTTTTAATTAAAGCCATCATCAGTTTTGCAGACAACCTTTAATTAAAACTGCATGCGAGAACTGATTTGTTTTAGTTGTGACCACAGCTTCAAATGATAATACGCGGTGTGGATGATTTTCAACATTCTTAGCAGGTAATTGGCATATATGAACAATTTATGCTAACTTACTAATTTTGTAATTCAATGTGCAAAGCAGATAATGGAATTAGTGAAGAAGTTTGTTTTTCTCAGCTGCTTTAAACCAGTTTTTCATAGACTATGAAAATAAGTAGTTAGAAATGTAGATACGTAGAGGTTATTCTAGTACACAATAAAATAAGTAGTTAGAAATGTAGATATGTAGAGGTTATTCTAGTACACAATAAAATAAGTAGTTAGAAATGTAGATATGTAGAGGTTATTCTAGTACCCAATAAAATAAGTAGTTAGAAATGTAGATACGTAGAGGTTATTCTAGTACGCAATAAAATAAGTAGTTAGAAATGTAGATTCTTAGAGGGTATTCTAGTATGCAATAAAATAAGTAGTTAGAAATGTAGATGCATAGAGGTTATTTTAGTACACAATAAAATAAGTAGTTAGAAATGTAGATATGTAGAGGTTATTCTAGTACACAATAAAATAAGTAGTTAGAAATGTAGATATGTAGAGATTATTCTAGTACGCAATAAAATAAGTAGTTAGAAATGTAGATACTTAGAGGTTATTCTAATACACAATAAAATAAGTAGCTAGAAATGTAGATACGTAGAGGTTATTCTAGTACGCAATAAAATAAGTAGTTAGAAATGTAGATATGTAGAGGTTATTCTAGTACGCAATAAAATAAGTAGTTAGAAATGTAGATACGTAGAGGTTATTCTAGTACACAATAAAATAAGTAGTTAGAAATGTAGATATGTAGAGGTTATTCTAGTACACAATAAAATAAGTAGTTAGAAATGTAGATACGTAGAGGTTATTCTAGTACGCAATAAAATAAGTAGTTAGAAATGTAGATACGTAGAGGTTATTCTAGTACGCAATAAAATAAGTAGTTAGAAATGTAGATACGTAGAGGTTATTCTAGTACTCAATAAAATAAGTAGTTAGAAATGTAGATATGTAGAGGTTATTCTATTACACAATAAAATAAGTAGTTAGAAATGTAGATATGTAGAGGTTATTCTAGTACACAATAAAATATTTGACAGAACTACATGCAATCTGTTGCCATGTGTTGACTCTGTGATAGAAATGTGACTTTACACAATCATTAGTCAAAAATATGATTACAAAAAACTGCATTTCTTAAAGAAAATCAACATTCAAAACCGCAAAATTCACTTCAAAATTGTTTTTTTTGGGGGGGGCAAGGATGCTTAACCCAACTGCACCCTAACTCTATAGCCCCATAGCTCAGGTACGTACATATGCTTTGGTATCATAAAGTAAAGAAAAACTCTAGAGATAGCAAAAAGTTATGAATCACACATTGGTAATCACACATTAGAGGATCAGTCACTAATGTGTCATATTTAGGACTGGCACTCCACTTTTTTCAACTGTCTATAGGTGACCAGACTCATATTGGGATTTATATGGAATCAGTAACAATACTGCACCCAGATATTGTAAATGTCATGCAGAAAGTATGGAGTTCTGGACTTGTCGTCTGTAAAATTACTTACATTGTAAAAATGCAGCATGGTCTACATTCCAAAAAATTGCCAAGAACCATAAAAGTCAGTTGTATTTGCATTGTGGATTAATTACAAAAAAAGACACCCAACAACATGGGCTACAACAGTAGCAGTGTTTTCTACACAAACATTTTACAGAACTTTCATAATGTACAATAATTCAGAATAACATGGGGTAAGTAGAGACATATTCTACCTTGCGGTCTGTAAGATTAAGTATGGGGACCAAGGGTACAGAGAAAAATAGCTTTTACTCAAAGACATAAATATCTAATGTTATGATGTCTATCTATTTGAGTAATTAAAGCTGTTTTTCTCTGTACCCTTGGTTCATAGGTTCATAGATGTTTACTAGGCTAATGAGCACAAGGGCCTTTTTAAGCCTAGCCATGCATCCCAAATCTCTAATAAGTTCTGATACCCTTGATAAGTGTAAGCATGGGCCTGGCCATTTACAGGTTACCTCTGACCATTAGAGACATAGGTGCCAAACCAGGCATACATTTCTGGTTTCCCATCCAAATATCCAAGTTGCACTTAAATTGGGGTAGGGAGGAACTCTGCTTCACATGGATGGGGCGCCTGTTCCATAGATGGGGTAGTGTCTGGGATATATACCTATCTCTCCAGCAGGTCCTATTTATATCACAGGCAAGGTTTAAGACTTTAGAATGGGTAATTCTGGTGCTGTTTGTTATGTGGATATGTAGGTCCATCAGAATGGGGTCCGACAATGCCCTATATGCCAGACATAGATCTCCCTTCAAAAGCCTGTAGGAGACAAAATACAAGGATAGGGCCTTGAGATGGTCTGCAGAGGGCATATTACTTGTGCCTTGTATTCTTTTAGTGAGAAAGCTGTTTCTGTACTTAATCTTACAGACAGACAAATTCTGACCATTTTAACTAGAAAATGCAAGATTACACACATGGCTATCTGGTAGCAATAACAATAGTCCTAGCTGCTGTTCTACAAGTCACCGGGTTAAAACTGCAAAAGTGTCAACTCTGAGTCAGAAAACATGGAGGAACAAAATCCTAATGACTGTGTTCCTTGGGAAACCACAAGTCTTATATATACTGTCTTCACAAGTAATGTGATTTTTATTTGTAATCACATCTAAAATAGGAAATCAGCATCTACACTGTACAAGTGAAACATTCATTTCTACCACTGATTGTTTCATGTGTGTGCATAAACAGACACAAAAAATCTGCAGAAGAATATCACCTGCTAACCATTGAACCTCACTTGCTTGTTGAAATAAAACAATAATGGCGACACCGTAATTCATCAAACAAATAAATAAGCATCATTGATATTTTGGGTGCACCAACTCTCCTCGTGAATAGAAAAGCAGATCATATCACATATAATATCCTTATTCAGCCTGTCTCTTGGTTAATCATATACAAAATATAAGGATTAAAACTGTCATGTGAATGTAATTTGAGGCTTTGTAAGATTCTTCCAGAGTAATAGCCTAATAGGTACCAATGATCATATGAACATAATGCCACTGCAACCAATATATACAGCAAGTAAAATTAAATGATGCAGTTGCATGTAATTGGTCATAAAACTTAATGTACATGTAGTTTCAGCATATTTTAAAGCAAAATACTTGATTTATAACATATTCAAATAATTTAAAACAGTTTTAAATCACATTAAAAAAAAACATAATCAATGACCTATGGAGAAATAGCAGAGCTGTCAGTAGTAAATTTGCTGTTAAGTCCTTTTTTTATCAACTACAGTTATACCATATTGCCACTTAACTTCTTATTCTAAAACCTGATTGTATATTACTTTAGTAAGCTCTGTTTCCCAATGGGCTGTACCCTCTGAGGCATTACAGGAAGCAAATATATAACGAAGCAATAATGCAGCCAATGTGTCTAACAACAGTACTGCAAGTCACAGTTCAACAGTACAAATTTGACAAGTGTGTTTCCGTGACAGTAGTGATTTTACCTTAGTTTAAATTCACTATGTTAGCATACAGTATTTTTCCCTCTAATGAAATAAGCCAGAGAGGATGCTTCCATAGATGAAGTTCCCTGTCTATGAAAATAGCATGAGATGCTTTGTCCCTTCATAAAAGGTAAGCTTCTTTCGTGTTAGTGCTTTAGTATAATTTTTTACAAATTGTTGCAGTGTTAAGTTTGAGAAGTCCATCAAACGATCATAAATTATCTCTAAATCTTTATTGTATTGACTTAAGCCATGTTTTGGACTTTCTGATTAAAAATTAGTAAATAAAATTGCTGTAAACATATGACAGAATTGCTATTAAAACACACAGTATTTGTGCCTGTCACAATATAGGGTGCTGATTATTTTCCTTGTTTATAGATTTTTAGAAATGGCAGTTGTCCAATTTAAATTGGCCTTTTATTCTCCACTAGTGGTGTGCTTATTTGGTGTGCAGCTTTGTACTTCTAAATCTATAATGTGAGAATCTGTTTTTAAGTAAGCATTTACTTCTAACATACTACAGCAGAGAAGCAGAAATCATTCCTTAAATGCTGGGTATTTCTGCAAAATAATTATTTAGTATGAAATTGTTTACAATGCAAATCATTACAAAATACATCTAAAAATGTAGTGTGTGTGTGTGTGTCTGCATGTGTGTGTGTGTGTGTGTGTGTGTGTGTGTGTGTGTGTGTGTGTGTGCGTGCGTGCGTGCGTGCGTGTGTGTGTGTGTGTGTGTGTGTGTGTGTGTGTGTGTGTGTGTGCACGTGTGTGTGTGTGTGTGTGTGTGTGTGTGTGTGTGTGTGTGTGTGTGTGTGTGTTTATGTATTTCTTTGTGTAGATATAAAATATTATATTTAACATGATGCACTCCTTGGCTTTATTTATAGTGAAGGAAGAATTGACCTGTAAGTTACCTTTTGCTATTAAAAATATGTTATGCTGATGGTATTTAAAAGTGAGAACACTGGAAGAACATCAGTGAATCTGCAGTAGAACATAATTCTGGCATGAAATGGGTTCTTGTCATTAACACATGAGAGCTCATACCAGCTAAGATATAATCAGACACAGTGGAAGACTACTGTAGCACCCATTGCTGCTTTCTTAGGTGATTGTATTTAAGCATGGCCTTTGCCGGATAAATAAGTTATCTATAAACCAGTTGATAAGCACAAACATACAAGAAAAAGATTTCATGGACCATTTTTACATGCCCTTCAAAACGACAACAAATTCTGCATTAAAAACTTTTGTGAAGAAATAGTAGGGCTTATAAGAAGTGTATCAATCATTTATGTATTTTGGGCAACCCATGTTCGGGTGGTAATTCGTGCTAAGTAACAAAATATCACCTTTCTTTCATACGTGTATCAGTCTTGACAGTATCTTATAAATGAATGATGAGTTTCATTATGGTATTCTGATATCAAATTATTACTCATTCATATTTCATTTGAGAAATGCCAGATCATGAGTTAGGCATATAAAATATAACCCATAATTACCACCTTTTGAAAATTACAGTTGTTAAAAGTATTTTTAAAAGCTGCTTACTATAACAGACTCAATCTTTGTCAAAAGGCAGTCTCCATCTATTTTTAAGGAATTCAGACTTTGTCTAAGTAAAGTTCCCATACAGAAGTGTTAACTTATATTGGTTCTCTCAGCTGATTATTCAAAACCTGTCACATCTTAGTCAGTTGGAGGAAGGAAGGCAGGCTGATTTTTGTTTTTACTTATTGCATTATTTATAGATGAAACTTAAACATCTGCACCAACATTTAACTTTCAGGTGACAATTGTCTATTTTAGGATTGTATGCATTTGTTTAGTTGTTTACCATGTAGGTGACATGATACATTAAGGACCCATTTAAGTCATTGTCTGTTTCAGGGGGAGAAGGTCTAGTAAAAGTACAATAAAAGGTAAAAAAGATACAGCAGAAACATACATAATTCATATTCTACAAGACAGAAGGAAACTGAGAAAACTCAGTATGGGTGGCCAACCTCCACTTCTTGTGGTCCTTGGTGGCACTATCGTGTTGAAGTAGGAAGGGGAGTGGGGACTACTTGGATGGAAAGTACAGACAGGCTAGGTCACCTGTGGGAGCATCACATTTTCTGCTTGCACTAGGCTTTTCTGTATGCCTGAAGTATCCCTCAGATGTGTTGAGCCCCATGTCATAGCAGCATACAATGGATCTGGAGGGACATACCCCCCATTGCTGATGTGTCTACTGCGCTTTCCGCACCCCTATACACATGGAATGCATGAGTTAAGTATCATTATCAACACTCCTGTGTTGCAGGCATTTGCCATCAGCATGTCCTCTCACACCATTACTATCATACAGAGACAAGCAAATTAAGTCTCATCACTGCTCAGCTAGCCTAAGACCAGCTCAACCTCATGCTCTATATCATAGATAGGGTTTTATCCTCTAATGCACTCTAAACTGGCCACCTCATCCTTTCTTATTTGTCACAGGTTAAAATGTTTATTTAGAAGGAAATTAGTGCCTGTGAGATGATGTTACCATCAGAAAAAAAGTAATGTTGCAGATATTTTTCATGTGCAATAGATGCATTGTGAGGTCATCACCCCCCCCCCCCACAAATTCCTAGCTCCTCACTTAAACCCTGTCCTGATTGAGTGGGTTGTATTAATATGTCTGCTCTCCCCTGCTGATGCATTTACAGTAGATGTGTACTATGATGTACCCCCTTAAACTTCACCCCAGGAGAGTTAAACCCTGCCCCATTTGAGTGGGCTGTGTTAATATATCTCCTGTTCCATTCAGATGAATTCATAGTAGACCGTGTACTATGACATAACCCCTCAAACCTCACCCCAGGAGAGAATCAGGCATCACGTCTTTCTCATTTCCCTCCTTATCTGGTCCGTGGTAACCGCAGGCCACTACTGTAACCGTGGTTTAACTTAGTCAAAGCTAAATCTCCTCCCTTTTGTGTCACAAAGCCATCAAACATCCAGCCTTGCTAAATTTACTGAAAACAATATTAAAAATTCATAAAATATTGAGTACAATTTACAAAGTCAAGAAATACTTAATGCATTGAATGCTTAACTGTGGCATTGGCAGTCCCAGTTCTTATATTTTATAGCTATTTGGACACAAATCATTTACCACTTTACTAAAGTATAACTGGAAAAGCAAAGAGCTGATTTTAAAAGTCTGCCACAAGCTTTCAAGGTTGTACTCACCCCTGGATATCACTTTAGCAAATAATAGGGTCCTCTACAAAAATAAACTATTACAGCCAGCCCTGCTACACAAACCTTGTTTAGGCAAAACTGCCCATCTCGCAGTCTTATTCAGCCAGCATTGTACTATACAATATGATATTTATTTATTTATTTTATTTAATATTTGTTTACCGGGAAAGTCCAGCTAGAACAGAGCCTATTTTTAGTGGATGCCCGGGGAGAAATGCTCCAGCTGCATGTCTTTGTAACTTGGAAGGAAACTGGAGCACCTGGAGGAATCCCGCACGAATACAGGGAGGACATACAGACCCCACACAGAAGGCACACCAGCCGAGAATCGAACCGGAGAACCTCTTCCTGTAAGGTGACAGTGCTAACACCACTGAGTGGTTCAATGATATGATATTATGTGATATGATATGATATGATATGATATATGTGGTGTGACATGATATATATATGATATGATGTGGTGTGATGTGATGTGATGTGATATGATATGACAGGATATGATGTATGATTTGATATAGTGTGATATGATGTGTTGTGCTGTGATATGATAAGATGTGATGTGATGTGATATAATGTGATGCAAAATAATATGATGTACGATATGGTATGATATGATATAAACATTGTAACATGACACACATGAATCTGACTGCTTTTGTTGGCAACTTCAGTTGTTGGTTTTTCATGTTATACAGGGACAATAACTTCAAAACTTCTCAAGTTCCTGATGCAGGCTGCATGTGATACACACTGTTGAGTCTGCAATATGAATTTCTGGGGTCTATATCAAAAGACCAAAGAGGAGTTTAATCAAACACCTCCTTGTTGACACATAAAGAGCGAATGCTCTAAAGTGCGAACGCTTAAAACAGCGATTTCTTTCCCTGGGAAAGAAATCACTAGCACACACACACACACACACACACACACACACACACACACACACACACACACACACACACTAACTAAATATACCAAGTCTGAGATCGCACTACAGTGGGGAAAGGGGCAAACACATGAGGATGGCCAAGCAATTTCTTTCCCAGGGAAGAAATTGCTGTTTTGAGCATTCACGCTTTAGTGTGTTCACTCTTTGAGTCTTGACGAAGAGGTGTTCGATTAAAAGTCTCTCCGGTGTTTTGATATAGACCTGAATTTGTAGCCATCTGTCTATTGATAGACTCAGACCTGCTGGATATGTCACGTATTCATGCATATTGCTTTTAAATTAGTTTTATTCAAATCATTCATAAGGCAGATAGGAGGAGCATTATTCCTAAACATGTCTGAACATGACAAGGTTAATGCAAAGACAAAGTCTGTGCAGATGGAACTTTAGTACATATCCTTTGATGGGTAGGATGAAACTGAAGTACCTCTAGGAAATTTGTGCAGACAAATGAAGAATGTGGGAACTTTACATGCTATCTATCTGTCAGAAATTATCTATAGGCATAAGCTACAGTATGTAAGACAGAAACCAAACACTGTACCATCATAATAATGGCATGTTACTTATGTTTGAATTTGGCTTTATATATTAAAGATATGAAGTGTTATAGGGACAATGTTAGTAAATAATGACCCATCTGTTAGAGTTATACATTACAGCTGACACACTCACTTTTACTGGCCTCAGTCACACAGCACATAGCATTTTGTGGTCCAGGCTATGTGGCATGCTGCACATCATACACTAATACTCTATTATTAACCACCCTTTCCTGTACACTCATGGTATAGCTGTATTATGACATAGGCATACTTACCATAACTGCAACCCTTGGTCATCTTACTATGTGTCTCTTCTAATATTGTGTGTAGAGTTATTTCAGGGGACCAGCATACCTCCATGATGATTACACCATGAGGCATATCTGCTGTCCACATGTGTGCTGTCCACTTAACAAATGTGTGGATCACATTATAACATGATTGACATTCAGATGACCTTGTAAGCCATATTGGAATATGATATATGAACATTTATTGATGTAACAATGTGTTGTTTGTAGACACAGGCAAAGTGGCATGTACCTTACATGTAAGGATGGCATTTACCAGTTAGCTTCAGCTTTATATTATTGTTTTGGTGTTAAATGTGTACACTGCTATATTTTAGGTACTTTGGATTATGCAGTATATTATTTGTGTGTAGAAGTGCTTTTTTAATGTTACTGTTTGCATGGCAGTTGCTTTGAGGTCTTCTATGTATTCTTTGTTTTGACATACTTTCCCTTATGTTTTTATTTGTACCTTTGTATGCTGTTTTTATTAATGTCCTGCATTATAAATTTAGATTTGGCTACACACTGTTGTTGTCTGTTAGTTCTCTGTACCCATGGCTTTGACTACATATATTACCTGAGCAGTACTGTTGTGATAGTTTCAGTTTACATGGAGTTGTGGTTGTGATATAAATGGATAATGATGAAAAACTAATCACTGTAACTGTTTTGTCCATGTCTTCTCCATTACTACATTGAACATACACCATACCCCTTAACCTCTTAGAGCAAGAATTATGGGAAAGCCATAAATAAAAGTCGGACAAAGGCCCAAAAATAGGGACAAGTTTTAAATATTGCTCTTACAAAGTTAGAAAGTTGATAGAATAACAGGCTTTGCATTAGCATGAATTTTCTGAAGGGTGTGAAGTGTGAAACTCATATGTTTGTCATTGTTTTCTGACTTCAATCCTCAATGGTTTGCCGGTGATTTTCCAGAAAACCACAATTTTACCAAAAATGGACAAAAAAATTTAGACAAAAAATCTGAACATTCTGTGGAAATCTGTACAGATGAGAGGTATGAATTCAATTAACATGCCAGTCTTTCTTTGTGCACATACATAATAGCATATGTGCCCCATTGTGCACATACATAATAGCATATGTGCCCCATTGCAGTTTCTTGTTTGAGGTTATTTACTGTTTTCTGGCATCATCTTTTATCTTGTAGATGGGATGATACATGGAAGTTAGCAGACACAGTCCATAACAGGGGATGCACAGTTGTGTATCAGTTATACAATAATGCACACTTTTGCATTCCTCCTGGTGAGGAAGATGTGTTATATTTAGGACAATTGTGTTGTACCATTTCTGTGTCTAATGTTGTAAATTAGAAGATTTGCCATAGCTTCCCTTATTGTTTTGTTATTTACTGCTTGTTTCTAATTCTATTTCTTAATGACTTTCTTTTATCTTTATTCTTTTTCAATTCAAACTACATATTTGTCTTTATTGACAGCATTATGAAAATGAATCACCATATTTCACTTTTTATTTTTCGTAACATCATTGTGGCTTTATAATTAGATTGCTCACTGCTTTGTTTATTACTGCTGAAGTTCTTTACACATTGCAAGTCATGCAGTTCACATGTTTTCCTGCGACATACATGACCAGCCCTGTAGGAACAGGATATTAGTAAACATGAAGGAGAGAAAAAAATGTTGGATGTTGCACATTAGCCACATGGTTATGTTTGTTGTAAGACACAAGGCAACAGGACGAGATAGCCTATTCCGATAGACATGCTGCTATCACACAAGCAGTGAACATCATCGTGTACGTTAATATCCTTACTCAATAAGTAAAAATTTTGTTGTGACTTGCTGCTAACTTAATATAAAGAAACAGGTATTATTTTTTCATTTTAATTTACTAATGTAGATTTGTGAAGTTTGTTTTTCTTTCAGCTTTTCCCGTTTAGGAGTCGCCACAGCGGAACTCCAGTCCGCTAATGATTGGAATCAGATTTTTATGGTGCTGAGGTCGCCAGCCCGACACCCAACCTTCAACGAAGGCACGCTCATTCACGCATGTCTTTCAAATGCCACTCGACCACGGGGAGGACATGCAGACTCCACACAGAAGGCGCTCCAGCCGAGAATCGAATGGGAGATCCTCTTGTTGTGAGGCAACAATGCTACCGCTGCACCACCGTTGCTTAATGTAGACTTGTGAAGTATTTATTTTAAACTATTTATTACATGAACTCAAAAAGCAGTTCCTTTAGTACAGTTTCTCTCAAAAGTACAGTATAATATTTGTGTGATTGTATGATTATACTTTAGTAAGCAATTTAATTATGCAAAGTTCTTTAGAAATGTTTAATGATGCTGCAGAAAATATATGATTTAATCAGTCTGTGTCAGGATTTAAAAAAGTGCTTAAATAAACCTCCTTCTTTAAACAATCTTGATTATTAGCAGAAGATTTCCAGATTTCCTGTATAGGTTTGTGAAACTTCTCCAGGGAGCCCCAGTTTGCATATTATTGATGCTTTGTAGCATAAAATACGTGGTGTATTTCTTCCTTAACTGTAGCTAAAGTATTTGTCAACGCAACTATGGTGTGCCTGTAGTGAAAATGATCATTTTATCCTACTCTAGCCAGTTTGTATTGCTGTAATATTTTTATTTATGTCTTAACTTAGTGATAGTTTTGACGGAGATTCCGATGTGTTTTCTTATCTTTACCTTCTAAATCTACGTACTATCATGTTTTGCAGATAGAGATGTTGCTGTTACAGATACATTTCTTGTTTGCAGGCAATAGGGTGTGCTTGGCTTCATTATCACCTTTATTTGTCAGTGACATGTAATATTTACTGCATATTACTCATCTGTTTTATATTAAAATCCACATTTTTTTTAATTTACTTTACTGTATTGTGATTTCAGTTTCTATCATGCTTATGTATTGATTTGTGTGAACTGTTCATGTGTGGACTGTGAAAGCAACTCCTATATTTTACTTTTCTGTGCTTTGACATGTGGTCTTTGCTTAAGTTCCCCGCCCCCAAAGATGGAGTAGTCACATCAGGTGCATTCTGTTCTTTGACTAGAAACCATTTCTGTTGTTGAGATTATTTGAATTTACCAGTATTTTTTTATTTCTGATCTGATGACTTTGAAGATGATTGCTTTCTTTTTGGACATATCACACAATATGCCTGTTTAGTTCTCTTACTCGGGATACCATGATTTGTATACATGGAAAATTTATACTAAGACAATAATTTGATTTATTTCTTCTTTGCATTTTATACAGTTTGCTTACAGCATGGATGGCAGGTTTCTGTTGCTCTATTGTTGTGGTGGTGCTGTAGCACTCCTGGTGTTTATTTTATAAGGTTCTGTTTCATTTGATAATGTAGTTTTCACTGGCAGTTTTAAAGTTTGATGCTCCTGTATGTACTGACCACATGATGAGCTCTTCGTGTGGAAGACATGATGCGCCACTTTGGGAATTGCTATTAATTAGCATTGTACTGTATACAGAAAACACAGCAATAACACTTGTTGCATGCAAATATAATGTTTTTTTTGTTTGTTAAAAGAGATTTTTGATTTTTAACTGGTACATCAAAATATAGGAAAAATCCGTTACGTAGTATTATGTTTAAATTGTCAGCATTTAATTAGCTGATCAGAGGATTCTAGTTGACCCTTGCCTTACTTTGCAGTTTTGATGTGATTGTATAACTTTTAAGACAGATGAGATGTAATGCAACTTTACCTCTTAAATGTTGTTAAAAGGTCTTTAGCAGAAATGGTATAAAGCAACATCATTAAACTTCTGACAATAGCACTTAATCATCAGTGTACTTTTTTACACGTGTAAGGCAAACACCGAAATAACTAACTGCATGACAACTTGGAGTTTTAGCTTCCTTACTACTATTTATTAATTTTAGCATTTTCATTGATGTTTTCCTAATAGCTTTAAAACTAAACAGCAAAGGTGATACAGTTTCCTGCAGGAGCCATGAGCTAAACTGGATGACATAAAAAGCAGTTTTTGGCAGATGCTGAAAAAAATGGCATTTTGCATATAGCTAGTGTCTCTTAAATAACCATTTTTTTTTTTTTTGCTTTTGCTTTATATTTATTACAGCCCTTTTCTAATACATTTGAGAATTTTGAGAACATAATTTTAGGACTGACAGTGACACAGTCATTACTCAAAAAAGTGTCAGTTTTGGTAATTAAGTTGTCAGGATAATGGAAAAATGTATCATGAAAAATATATAAAGAGGCAGAAAACAGTCAGTGAGGAAATATAGAGACAAGCTTATGAAACAGAGAAGGTAATTAGGTTTGCAAAACTCGACAGGAGTAAAGTTATAGAATGCACTAAGATCTTATTAAGAGAATATTTCAAAAGGACCAGCTACAGTGTTCTCAAAAGTGCCAAAGAAACATGGAATATATGTTTTTTGTACCTTTATTTGGAAAACTGACTGACCTTTTTACAAAGCCTTTAAAAAGTATCACAATTCCTGGGCCCTTTAACCTGCTCTAAACAACAAGCAGAGAAACCGTGACACAGCAAAACAAGAACTGTGTCACAAACAAAAAAGCCTTACCTCATAGAGTTTTATATTTATAGGTTAATAGTCACTTTTTATAAAAGCAAATACAAGCTTTTGAATAAATGCTTCCTTGCTCTTGCTGGTTGATGCACTTTAACCTGGATCTGCCCCAAGTGTGCACCTGCTAGTTGCTTGACGCATGTACTCACTGCTACTTGCTGTAAACAGCAAGTTTCATAACTCTTAGTAGCTTGATCCTACTTAATTGCCTAGCCCTTCCCTACCCAACCCTACTAAACAGCAAAATCCTACCAGAGCTGTACCTTTAACCTTAAAACTCCCACACGGTTCCAAACCCTAGCCTTAATACTTTAATCCTCTCTCGTTAACCTTAAACCTAAAACTCCACTTGCTCTCCTTAAGCCTAAATCCCCCTCTTGACTGCAGCCTGAAAACCAATGCTGCACTTTCACCCCCCCCCCCCCACTTCACCATGGCCATCACATTTACCTTTTGCTCAAACTCTATGTGTTTGGACAAGGTGCAGCAGTTTTACTCTTTTAACATGGCCGCCGCACCTTGCCCAAACATGAGTTTGAGTGTGAGCATGCACGCTACAAGACACTCAAGTCCCCGGCTGACAGATGGTGGTCTTCAAGCACCTGGAATATGAATGCTTTTAGTAGGACCACTTTAACATTTGGTAATGATGTATCAGGTAGAAGACAAAGCAAGGAAGGAGATGAAAGTTGCAGTCACTTCAGTTTCAATGCGGTGATCATAGAAATATTAGTGAAATAAACATACTATAGTGTGCTAAAGCAGAAGGATGTGTAACATAGCTCTACAAGCAAGAAGGTCAATCAAAAAGGCTCACATTTATTTATTTATTTACATTTCTTTACCTGAAAAGTCCAACTGAACAAAAAAGAAGTCCCTTTCAGCGGAGGTGTCAGGAGAAAAAAAAGCTGATACAGTTACATAATAAAAAATGTAAAAATAATTACTTCACTGTAAAGGCAGTATAGACACAATTACAATGGTTTTATAGAAAATCAACAATTCTACACCCGTTACTATATATATATATATATATATATATTACAGTATTACGTACAGGAGAGTAGGTAAGGGGTCTGAATTTGTGCAGCATACATTAGCAATAGTATGATAATTCTGGGGATAGCTAGAGGATGGCAGCACTGTTCAGCATGTATGTACATCTGTGTCAAAGCGCATAGAGAGAACATTCCAGATTCCAAAAGGTCTGTGGCGTTACAGAGATCACACGATTCAAAAAAGGAAACTATCACCAACTCAAAAGCACTTGGAATAAGTAAAAAAATCAGCTGAACACAAAACAGAGAAGTTCACAAGTTAACCGAAATTAGACCAGCTTGGAACACATCACTATGAGAACAATTTGTACCTTATGATGCACAACTGTGTGCAGCTACAAAGTGGGAAAACTATGGGGAAAAAATCATATGTGCTTTGTGGTCCACTCTGGGCCATGAAACACCACAATACCATGCATGCGGAAGAATCAAAGTGTCACGATGCCAGCGCATTTGGTGGGAATTCAACATGCAATGCAAACCTTTCCCAGGAGTTGGAAGGTAATAGGAATAAAGGAATGGGATAGGGCAAACATCCAGAGATACACACTACAGGCAGGGTGGAGTAGGACACTCAGATGGAAGTGTACAAGGTAGGTAAGGCATTGTAGTTCTGTGCAAGGAGCCCAACTTTTCGTATACAGAGAAATGAAAGGACAGGAAAAGACATAAATGGGGGATGAGAAATACATGCTGATTAGAAATCATGGCACATACAGACACAATGAAGAAGCCAGATAAGAACGGCACCGACTCAAATAGATAGATAAATAAGGATGATCAATTAAGAAAAAATGACACACAAGGAGGGTACAAAGGAAAAAGAAACAAATCAGACACCATGCATGTAAAATGAAGATATGTCAAAGTGGAAGTGGCCCAACATACAAACCTTACATGTTACTTACATGACCATGGCAGCATCTGCATGTATTTATTTTATTTTATTTTGTTCCAGGTAGAACACTGATTTACCTGGACCATTTTCAAACTCATCATGGAAATACAAAGTATTCAAAATCAAAGATTAATACACAGCAGTAAAACACAAATAAAAATAAACAATACTGCAACAGAATGGTAGTATAGGGTGCTGATGGTAAATAAATAATTAGCACGAGAAAACAAAATGAAAAGAAATAAGTAGAGGAAGTTATTTTTAAATAGAAACACTCTATATATTTGTAATACCGAATGATTTAACAGCTGGCAGAAGTGATCGAAAAATCATTTGATCACTTCAGCTCCCATTACTGTGTGGCAGGTCACAGCATCATGGATAATGAGCAAAAACTGTGCCTCCTCCATAATTGTGCAATTGCAGAGCTGATGTGTATCTGTATGTGTGTGTATATGGGTCTATATTACATGATCAAAACCTTAGGTTATCAAACACCTAAAGGTTGATCACAAAATATTGAACACTTAAGATCGAAAATGGCTGTTTCCACACAGGGGAAACAATGCTGTTGACCAAATAAAAAAAAAAAAGTTATAAACAGAAATAAAGTGGGGGGCTTCGCCCTCCACACCCCCCAATGTGGGAGACTGTGCCCCTCACACCCCCCCAACTAAATATACCAACTCTGAGATCGCTCTACAGCAGAGAAAGAACAAAATCCGCGTAATGGCCAAACAACTCATTTCCCTGTGTGGAAACAGTTGTTCGCAATTTTCAGAGTTCGAAATTTGTGATCGACCTCTAGGTATCCGATAACCTAAGGTTTCGATCATGTAATAGGCAACCGTGTGTATACATATATATATATTTTAATGCCAGAGTTGCTTGTGAAGATTTTAACTGCAGTACCTTCAGGAAATATAATATGGTATAATATAGGGATGCAATCAAGAATGCACACCACTGTCACCACTATTTCTCTGTGGATATTTTAACCAAATGAAACTGCACCCACAAACTCAGATATGTGGCATACAGACACATATGCTATAAATGGATATGGACACAGAGACTGCAGGCCTTGTGTTTAGGCCATAGTCCTCATATTTGCAGCACAAAGGAATTTACAATATGAGTTCCAGTTATAAATATGCCATTTATGAAGCATACAACCCTAGGCAGCCATACTACACACATGTTTGGCGAAAACAAATGGACATGGTGATAGTGTGACAAGTTAGCTGATGGTCATACAGAAGCAGCAGAGACACTACCGTGAGAGTCCATGTAGGTGCGGTATTGAAAGTTACACCTGTGGTCAGTTGTCCAAGAGTCAGCATACTTCATGTTTGGGGCACCAGGGTCATGTACCTTTGATTCTCAGTGAGGCTTATAAGCAAAGGCCTGTTTTCTGAATACCTTTGACTTTTTACTTTTTAAGTTGGATCAGACTTAAAAAGTAAAAAAGTCACAGGCATTCAGAAGCCATGTAGTTGAAACACAATATGTCCATAAAGTAAAATTTGAATATATCCCATGGGATCCACCACAGGTGGTTTATAGTACTGCACAGTGAAGACCCTAGCTTGACTAGATTTTTCTTGCATTGTTTACTGAATGGTTTGTCTGTGTGACTTTTTGCCCTTTGATTTGGATGTTATTTGGAATACTTTCCAGGAACCTTAATGTTTATGAACATCAGGCTTGATTTTTAAGCTCTGTGTTTCTAAAGTTAAGCCAATAATCCACCTATGCTGTACTGACAAAGTCACTAAAAAGACAGATACTCATGTTTACAGCTGGTTGGGTTTGGCTTTATTGGCCAGAATCTACTCATAAGACTATAAAAGTAAAAGGTAATGTATATTTAAAAGCTATGTAGCTCAAACACTATATGTCTGTAAAGAGTCATTTAAATATAGCCCATGGGTCTCCACTACAAGAATTTTAAGGTAGCCTTGTTGTATTTTTCTGGATCTTTTTCCTTAATGGTTTGTCTGTATGACTGCTTTGTCTTTTGGTTCATATATATAAAATGTCTGCAACTATATGATTTCCTGTTGGTGCAAACTCTCTGTAATTTTGTGCCTTGGTACCTGAGCCATGGCTGAAAATGGTCTTCAGACCAGTTCACTCACCCAGTTAACAAGAAGTAAATAAAATGTCAGTGATCATCTCCTGCAATCACTATGCCCTATCTGGATACAGTTCTAGTCTATCATAGAAGGTAACCTCCACTGAGAATCTGCTGTACCCCAAAAGCATAATAATGAGGCTCATGATCATAACATTCTGATCAATAGTCCAGGGTGAAGCTTCCACTCTGATTGGATAAAACCAAATGCCCTGAGGATCAGAATTCCTGAACTGCATTTGCCAGAAAACTGTCCCAATAAACACTAAAGAGTTTCTGCTGAGGAGCAAGCCCCCCCACACCCCCTGAATGTATATATACCAACCCCATGGTCACACCAACTCAAAGAAGGGGGAATTTACCCCAAAAAGGGCATCACTGCTGGATTAACTCACCGGCAGTGATTTCTTATGGAGGAATCTCAATTGTCCGCGGTTTAAATTTCAGGCAAATGAAGCTTGAGAGTTTAGTCTTCATCCACCAGTAGGGTAACCCAGGGTGAATGATTCAGAGGTATCACCCCATATGATACATTTATAGTATCCATGATTGCCTGACCTTCCATATGCACACATGCTGCTTCAGGTCCATGTTGTGCTCATGAAGCCCTATTCACATATCCTTTTCATTTAATATTCAAAGTGAAGCTTTGGGCTAAATGCACTACTAACAAACGCACAAAATTGTCACATTTGGTGAACAGCTATAAAATAAGAAACCGCATACCCTTTTGTGCAATCAGAGTTCATAACATTGATGATTATGCATGTCTGAGAACACTTATAAAGTGCCTTTACCCACATAAATGAAAAAAATATCTCACCAATTTTAATTTAAAAACATACTTTTAATATTTAAATTACACACTATAACCAGTACCAAAATACTTCCTTTCTTGATTTATTTTTGTTTGTTTGCCTCCTTTGTTTCTTTGTTTTCTAGGGCAGGACGCCGATCAAATTTCACAAATGTCAGGCTCAGCCCTGATTGTACAGAGGCAAATCATAAACAGGTTAGAACACATTAGACACAAGTGATACCTAAAGCCAAAATGAAGTGCACAAACAGTAAGTATAAATGGTTTAGATTTCAAGTTATAATGCAGTTTTTAGTAAATAAGCTATATGAGCTTAGAAGAACTATACCAGATAAAAGACAAAAAAAAGCCACATACTTATATATAGGTTTGCAACCAGATTATCAGCCGCGTGATTAGACTGACAAAGAGCCAGGAGGAAGAAACATTATGTGGACTGAAGTGGTATGGCTAAAGTAGGGTATTTGTACCAGCTTTGCTTTAAAATAGGGGTCTATATTTGCAGTAAGAGGAGGAGTCATCTGAAATGAGTGGAAAGTTTTGTCAGTGTTTGGATGATAAAAGAGAGACACTAGTTGGTCCATTAAAGCTTTGTTCTACGTGTTTCCAGTGTTGGCACTGACTGGGACTGTGACAGGGGCTTGTGTAGCAGAGAGAGGTGCCAGATTGCCATAATGAAATAGTTTAAATATTAGAGAGCACAATAACAACTCAGGTCTTTACATTATGGTTAAACAGTTAGCTTTTTTGACACATAAAAATAGACTTGAGCATTAGTATGTAAAATAAAAAAAAATATATATATATATATATATATATATATATATATATATATATATATATATATATATATATATATATTGAGTGTTTCATAAAGTGAAGCAAACTGTTCCAGGCTCATTCAATATAAGTTTCTACATTTCACACTGATTGACAGTTTTTTAAAGATAAAATATTAGAACACACTCTTTATAAAAATTGAACAATGTCACATGACAATTTAAAATATGACGGAGAACTGAATAAAGTTCATTTTATTTGACCACTAGCTTGGTCTTTTTATTAGAGTTTAAATAACATTTTATACATGAACTATGCCAATGTATAATAATATTATTAAAATGACTGTCTTTTCTGCTCCTTTCTAAAACTGCACTAGCATGGTTGCTTTTAGTTAGGAGGACTAGAATAGGATATAGATTTGAATAAAATGTGAATTAATGTAGCCTTATGCCCTGTAGATCATTTTATTTTGCTTTCTTTGTAATAAATTTTTCCTTTTGTGTTGTGGTACATTGTAGCCAAGTCATAATTTAAGGACAAATGCTGCAAAGCAGAAGGATATCTCTGCTCTGATCGCCTTCCATATCCATAATGCATAGAACATGATTATAATTTTAATAATATATCAGTGCACACTGGAAATAAGAGGGGCTCAGGTCCCCTCATGAATGAAACAACACCATTTAGTTAGCAGTCTCTTGCAAATGAGTCTTGGCTTCTGTGATATTAAAAGGTAAGTATGGCTGTTTAAATCATTAAGTTTTGACTAATTCTCATCAAGAGACTGCTCCATAGTTTGGCACCAATCACATTAGCATGTAATGATTCCCGCTGAGCATCGATGGGCCTTAGTGATGGAGAATTTCTAGAAAACAAGCGTGGCATTATCTACCGCATTAAGCAGCTGAAAAATAATGCAATTAAATTGGCAGGTACTCAGCGTGCTTTAGAATATATCAGTTACTTTAGAAATGTATGTATAGCTACATAAAAAATATTTGCATTCTAACTTTACATTTTATACAGCTCTTCAAATGCTCATTTACACCTCTGGTAACGTTTAACATAATTCTATTTGTACAGAATTAATATCCAATAATGTTAAAGACCACCGATGACTGCACAAGAGCAGATAAAGTGTCAAATGATTCGTTTTCATCTCACACGGCACGTCTTTTGCCATGGTCACGGTTTTACAACTACATGAGCTTCCCTTTTCTCTTTTCAATCATTTATTTCAAATCGCATAGCAGTAGTTTTACAGAATCTGGAACTGCATAAATCTGCATTTGGAAATGATAAAATATGTTTTAGCTGCTTTAAGAAGTTATCTTCATAGTAAAGTTGTTCCTTTAGCTTTTATTGTTTGCCTGTATGGACAAATTCACATACATTTAATGTGTTGCTTCATTGCTTCACTGCTTCATATTTTGTGTGCCATGTGCCCAGGCTGTTTCAATCTAGTATACTTACCTGGTTAACAAATGTATAAATGAAAATAACACAAAACAATTAAGTAGGTACATTTTCGCCACCACTGGAAAAGAAATGCAATTTTTAATTTAACAACCCCTATTATGCCTGAGTGGTACATTTGTTATTTTATGATTTTATGATAGTGGCTGCATTTTTTATATATATATATATATATATATATATATATATATATATATATATATATATATTTAGATATAGTTAGATACAGATATATATGGGGAAACTGAGCATCATCAAATACCCGATTGGTTGACATCTGTTTAGCTGACAGGTATGTAAGATCTCACAATTCTCTGGTTGGGAAATATGCCCTTCCCTGGCATTGTATGATCTCAAGTTAGTACATATCAGTAGCCAGGGTGGGATGTTGTTTAACACATGTGGGTGTAGTTTGTTTTATATATTTTTTTTTTACATTTTTTTTTTTTGCATGTGCTGCGATTTTTGCTCAGTGCATGCCTAGTAACATTTCAAGATTTGCAAAGTCGATGTTTTGGGGTCAATCTTGAGAATGCTGACACTTGGGGCATTCGCTCATTATCTGTAGACTATATATATATATATATATATATATATATATATATATATATGTATGTATGTATATATATGGATGTAGGACTTTTGATCGAAAGATCAAAAGTCCAAATCCCTTTTGGGCGAGCATACTTATGCGAAAGTGCATTTCACCGAAGAAGCACTTTCGTGTAAGTATGCCTATTGCGGAGGTCATACTACTGTGTGGATAAGGGAAAATTCCCTTTTCCCCACTGTAGCGCAATCTCAGAGGGAGAATATTAAAGTAGGGGGGTGGGGGGCACAGCCCCCTCATGGGGTGTGCAGGGGGTGAAGCCCCCCTGCAAAAACATTAATGTAGTGTTTTTTTTTTTTTTTAACACATTTTAACAAAATCGCTTTTTTGATGAAAGCACTTTCGTTAAAGTCTGTTCGGTGGTAATGGATTCGGACTTTTGATCTTTCGATCAAAAGTCCTAGATCTATATATATATATATATATCTATATATATATATATATATATATATATATATATATATATATATATATAGTGATTTATATATAGTGATTTATATATAGTGATTTTTTTACTGTAAATTTTATTTTATGATACTGGAGCTTTTCTCCTCAGCCCTTGGCTGAAATTTGACATGTCATCTAGTCAGACTAGCCCAGGAACACTGTATATGCGATTGTACTTTGCCTTTTGTCATTATTTTATTGTTAGTTTATTACTGACTTTTTTAACTGTAGTGTTATAGTCTGATAGTGGAGCTTTTCTCCTCGGGCCTCTGCTGAAAATGGACATGTATCCAGCCAGACTAGCCCGGTTAACAAATGTAAAATAAATAAAATAAAATAAATATATGTAGATATATATATATATATTTTTTTTTGTGTTTCACACTTGTAAGATGATGTCTGGTGTATATAGATCAGTGTATGCGTGACAGCACATGCTACACTAACATCCACTTGTCTAGTCCTGTCTTGTTTAAAGGGCTAGCGATTTATAAGGGTCCAAATAAGGATTTTATGTGCGCAGCATGTGATTAGGGACCAATATACAGTAACAGTAGTAAGTACTCAGCATAATTACATAACCAGCAGAATGTGAGGTTCATAGGTTAAAATAACTCTGATGGAGAAACTCCTAGCAGTGACTAACAGACTAACTGCTTTATACCTGTATTCAGGATATTGTCTCTCAGTCCTCTGCTGCAAATAACATTTGTGCTTAATGCAGCAATCTTCTCTAACTTAATAGTTGCAGGGTCAGCATTGCTTTCAGTGGCATTTGTTGGCAAATACACTTAATTAGTACACACAAGACAAGTGATACCATTCAGGATGAATGGCATGAAAGGGTGGCACGATGCCATGGTCATCCTATGACTAGGCTTGTACAGGCCCCATGGCCATTAGCGTAGTACACACCTATGAACCTATGAACTTGTCTTGTCGGCATTGCTTTCAGTGGCATTTGTTGGCAAATACCCTTAATTAGTACACACAAGACAAGTGATACCATCCGTCCTGAAAATCAAGAATAGCAGCAGTAGAATGAGGAGAACACTTATTGCAGCTGCTTCTAGAACAGCTTCTAGAACAGCAGATTTGAGAACCCAGGCATGTGTATAACAGTCAGGATCAGCAAATATGTGAGACAGAGCATTTCTAAGCATGGATGGACTTGTGTTTGACTTGCAGAGTGCATTTCTCCAAATACCATCTACTTCAGTTTCAACGAGGATATTTTTTCATTCTTCTTCTGTGTCCTTGCCTTGCATATTTGACATAATTTAAACTAATCTAATCTAATGCATTTATTTCACTGTGTGTACTGCAAAAGGAATGCAGTCTCTAAAGCATGCTTGAAAAATAGAAATTTTGAATACGTTTAGTTCTTAAAACAAAATAAAAAGCTGCATTAAAATAGTATCTAACTCTTGAACTCTGAAAGCATATCACCTCCCACTCACTATATTGTTATGTTATTCATTATTTGTTGACTGGGCTATTCCCATTAGGCTTGTGTCCTCTTTTTAAGGGAGACCTGAAGTGGTATTTGTTCTACTAGGGAAATTTGTCCAGGGCATAAGGAAACGTCCCCTACTCTTCAGCACATGGGGACACATTTTTGGGGTTACACTTCCTGTCTTCCAGTCTGGGTGCTTGGAGAAGCAGGAAGCTGAAAATCAAACATGGAGATAAGAGAAGGTGTTTCACAGGTTTTGGGAATGAGTGGTGCTGTTAGTCCAACAGCAGAGAAGTCGAATATTGTAAAAGATGAATAAAGTGTTAAGTGGAGCAAGGAGAATGGAGGGAGGATGAAAGAAAAAGCAGAAGGGCCTGTTAAAAGGCAAGAAGTAGCTGAAGAAAGCAGTACAGATTCAGAGGAATCATTTCAGCAAAATCTGTTTGTAACAGAACCTGCAACACAAGAATGTGTTGTTACAACCCAACAGTGGTGGGGGGGGAGATGTTATATTTAAAAGAACTAATTAAGCAGTGCGAACCAGAAAGTGAAAAGGCAGTATTGTGGGGTGAAACAATGCAAGAGTAGAAAGTACAAGAAATAAGGGCAGAAAAAAAGAAATCATATGCACAAACTGTAAGAGAAGGTGAAAGAATAGATGAAAAGAAAATGGAAGTGGGAAGAAAACATTGCATAAGGAAAAGTAGTAAGACAGAAAAAGAGCTGGACAGCTATGAAATATGGGACATTGTCATATCACCACTGGGTATTGAACCCAGAGAGGTAAGAGCATTTATTCGTATTAACAAAGACTCTTTTTGTCACATTTTTGAAGAAGCACAGCATATGGAAAAATTTGTATAGCAATATGAAAAAAAAAGAAATGATAATCCTTGGAACATATATGTTGTACAAGCATTTAACAGAGAGGTAAAACAGAGAATGTGTATACAATTTCATACAGAAGTCGAAAGAGACATGTTAACAGACTATTTAAAGACTGTGTATAGAGAAGCAACGGACATTATAACGATTTATGATAACAGAGGTTTATGGACTGGGGGATGGAAATATGGAGTTATATTGCAAATGCAAAATGAATAAATAATACATGTGCCTAGTATAATATATGTAGAGGGAAACAGGGGTTTGGTGAGATACTGGGAGACAACCAAAGACATGTTTTTTCTGTGGCAATTATTTAATTAATACTTGTGATAAAAGGAAACATTTTATTTGCGGTAAAGTTGGTCATCAGGGAAAAAGATGTGACCTAAATTGTATTAAATGTTACCAGGGGCAGCAATATCCTGGACCTGGTCATTACCAGTATGGCTAATTGGTGTTCCATGCCAGAGGTCAACTCCTCGCTGGTCAGATCCGACCACAAGCTAATCATCCTAGACATCCATATCTCACCCCCACCCCCCATTATGGAAACCACCATCAAAAACTACTCCAAAGTCAACTTCATGCATCTTAAGACAGAAGTGGCAAACTTCACAACACCCATGCAGATGGAAAATAGAGGTAAGAATGCTGAATCTTACATAGATTCACTGTATAAGCACGTACATGACTGCATGGATCGTGCCATCCCAACAGAACCAAGACGCTATCTTCCAAAAAAAGGAAGCCAATCTGGTGGTCCCCTGCCATAAACAAACTCTGCAACAGAAGGAAGAACCTGTTGCAAAAAATAGTAAAATCCCAAGATTGGAGGAACTGCCTGGTCAGCCACAGCAAGAAGCTGAGATCTCTCATAAAATCCTCCAAAGCCAGTTATGAAAATAAAATTGCCACTGATTCCAAAGACAACCACAAAGCATTCTACACCTATGTCAAGAATCTCAATGACAACACTCAGATCTGCTCTGAGCTACAGCACAATGGCACTAAATATACAGAACCAACCGATATTGCCAACATCCTGGCAGATAGGTTCAGTGCTAACTTTACCCCCCTCTCACCCTCCAAAGGGCCCATCTTAATATTGGAAGAATGTAAAGCCCCTGTAATCATGGATGAACAAGTAAAGGCCGCACTCTCCAAAGCTAAGAACACAGCATCCATGGGATCAGACAACATCCCAGGCTGCACACTGCACGAACTACAGAACAAACTGGCATCCCACCTAAGTACCATGTTCAATCATGGCCTCACCTCAGGCTATGTGCTACTGAATGGTGCACAGCGACGGTTATCCCACTCCACAAAGGGGGTGCCACCACGGTCCCCAGAAACTATGCCCCATTAACCTGACGAGCCTGGTCTGCAAGGCCATGGAACGTATCCTCTTGGAGCTTATAAACAAAGACATAGGTAACCTCCAAACCTTGGACCCCACTCAGTTTGGGTTTGTAAAAGGTAGCTCATGTCTACTAAACCTGATTGACTTTTTTGAAGCAGTCACTAGTGCCGTAGACGAGGGCAAGGTAGTGCACACAGCCTATCTTGACCTCACCGAGGCTTTTGATACCATCGCCCACTCTGAAATTATAGATAAACTCACTAAACTAGGCATAAATCCCTATGTCACAAGATGAGTGGCCAACTGGCTCACTGACAGAACCCACACAGTAAAAGTAGCCGACTCCAAGTCTGACTTCAGACTAGTGACCAGTGGAGTACCACAGGGTTTGGTCCTGGGTCCTCTCCTATTCGGCATCTACTTCTCTGAAGTGCAGGCCAACATAGAAGGACTTTGGCTAACAAAGTTTGCAGATGACTGCAAACTGGGAGCCATAATAGAATCATCTAATGATGTAGACATTCTACAAAAGGGCCTCACAGAGACAGATGCTTGGTGTCAAAGTCATGGTCTCAAGCTCAATGCCAAGAAGTAAATTGTCATCCCCTTGGGAAAAACTCTGTACCCATGAACTACCACATAGGCAGTAGCTCACTAAACACTGAAAGTGTGATAAGAGACCTCGGGACACAGGAGGACAGTAGTCTCTCCTTTTATAACCATATCACCACAGTAGTCAGGTAATCCTTTTACATGGCATACCTCATCACAACAGGGTTCTCCTCTAGAAAAAGGAGGTAAATGTTCCTCTCCACTCATCCCTCATCAGACCCATTATAAAGTACAATGCCCCGTTTGGCATGTATCTCACAAGACACCTACAACAATTGGAAAGGCCACTGAAATACCTCACTAAAAGGATTACTGGCCTCAAACAGATGCCATACGCAGACCGTCTCAAAAAACTCCAGCTCTACTCCATCGCATATCGCCTACTCAGTTGATCTCTGCCTAACATACAAAGCTATGTCAAACCCAGAGCTGTTGGAGATGAGACACTTAAAGAAATCCCAATCTCTCCAAACCACATGCTCCAGGGAACTAAACCTTGTTACCACAATAAACAGAACATGCTGGAGGGATAGATTCCTGTCCCAGACACTTTCCATATTCTGGAACAAACTACCCATCCATGTCAAGCAAAGCTCCTCATTGGCCCTCTTTAAGAAAAATCTTGACGACTGGATGGGAAATATAAAATTCACCCCGGGGATCACTTCTTCGGCACTGCTTGACAGGGGCACAGGACAATAATTTTCTTGGGTGGAGAAAGCCAGGGAACCTTTTTGGCTAGGCTTATATAGGCCATAGGGCCGATAGCCTAGTACCTACCTATGAACCTAAAAGGTAGGGCATTGCGATGCAAAAGAAAAGAATGCACAGGAAAAGAAGGAAGCTAAAGTAAATGAGGCTGTGATAGAAGACAATATAGAAAAGCTACAAAAAGCAATTGAAAAAGATATAACAGTGGAAATAAAAGAAAATATAAGAGAAAAAATAGAAAAAAGAAGAAATAAGCAATTCAAGTGAAGAAGGAGAAGAGAAATGGGGGTGAATTAAAAGCAAAACAAACTCTGTTGGAAAAAGACTTGTTTGTTTGTGTCTTTCGGCTTTTCCCGGGTAGGGGTTGCCACAGTGGAACTCCAGTCTGCTAATGATTGGTAGTTGATTTTTACGTGTCGAGTTACCAGCCCTGACACACAACCTTCAATGAAGGTATGCCCATTCACGCATATCTCCACGCAGAAGACGCTCTAGCTGAGAGTCGAACAGGACAGCGTCTTACTGTGTGGCGACAATGCTACCGCAGCACCACCACCACGGGTTTTCTGTTGGAAAAGACTAAAAGATAGATAACAAACTTAAAAATATAGGAATAGGAGAAAACAAGAAAAGAAAAGGATGAAGAATAACAAAATACTCTTTATAGAGTGAAAATCTTATCTATAAATGTAAATAGTATCAAGAATGTAAAATGAACATTAGGAATACTAGAATGGTATATATATATATATATATATATATATATATATATATATATATATATATATATATATATATATATATGTGTGTGTGTGTGTGTGTGTGTGTGTGGGGAATGAACCAAGAAAAGATTAAAAGGATGTTTTTAAAGAAAGATATTTTTTACAAGGGAAGAAACAAGAAGTAGCACCTTACCTAAGTAAGATGGAAAATAGAATAACAAGAGAGTTAAGAAATGAGTTAGGAAACATAGTGAAAACACCAAAAGAAATAATGTAAGTAACAAGAAATGTTATTATGAAAACATTTGCTAAAAATGAAAATAAAATAAAATGTAAATAGAATTACAAATAATTTTTAAAGACTGTAGTGAACACAGGGAAAAATATGATAGAACTGAAAAAAGTTTTAAAACAGCAAGCCTAGAGGCTGCTACAGGAATAGATGGAATTGAACATTTGATGTGTAAGAATATGAATGAATGGCAAAAATATATGTATCGGATGTTTTCAATGAATGGTTAGAAAAAGGTATACAAGATGAAAAAATATGTATGAGTGCAATGAAGTTCATATGTAAGAAGGGAGACAAAGCAGATATAAAGAATTGGAGAACTTTAGTGTTAAACAATGAAAACTACAAGACTAGAGACGTAAAACAGAGAATGTGTATATAATTTCATACAGAAGTTGAAAGAGACACATTAAGTAGAAACATTTTTTGGTTTCAGTGTATAACAAATACAAAGTGTGACTAGTACTGAATGATTGGTTAAGTGAGAAAATAGAAATAAAAAGTGGTATAAAACAAGGGTGTCCAGCAAGTAGTATATTGTTATGCAATCATAAATGAAGTAAATTTAACATTAAAGGAAGCTGGAAATTGCACAGCAGAAGGAATACAGATCCACCAATGTTTTCTTTTGCAGATAATTTAGTATTAGTGGTGAAAAATGATGAAGGGGTGAAAACAACTAGTGAGACACTTAATGAGAAATGAAAAGTGTTAGGTTTGAGTACTAATAAAGAAAGGAGTAACGGACTAGGACTTTCAGGTGTAATACAAGGTGTAATACAAGGTGTAATACAAGGTATTCAATTTAATAAGGAAGAAACAGAAATTCTAGGAATAAAGGATGGTAGCGAACAACTAAGATTAGTACAATGGGAGACTATGGTAAACAAAATAAGGCATATTTGTGATTTTGGTAAACATTCAAACATACAGAAAAAAGCATATTTACTACTTAATTCAGTAATATTAGGAAAATAAGTGTATTTTTGATGCCAGTCTAATTTGAAAGAGAATTCCTTTACAAAGAGTTCAATTTTAAACCCAATTAAAAGAGGAACTCTTTATGTTTCAAGAAAATAAGGAGGATTGCTTTTAATAAATCCAGTTGTACATATAGCATCAGTGAATTTATATATAATATAAGTACTGAGGTGGAAACAACAGAACGTGTATTTATGAAATATGATAGAGTGAATCAATTGTGGAAAAAATAAAAGAAAAACAAAGTATAAAGGGATTGAAAAGTGTAAATATGGATATGATAGAATATTGGTTTTATGAACATGTAAAACAAAAAGATGTGGATAAATTGGATAAAAATTTGTTTTGTATAATGTGGATTATTTGGAATGAGAGGTTAAATGAAATAAGATTTAATGGAAAATGGCCATTGTCAGAAATTCTGAAAAAATATGATTTTTTGTTATGGAAAAATGCAGCAGGAATGATTAAAATGTAAAAATGTAAAGGAAAAGTAGGTGAAACAATTGTATATAATTGTAATTAATGTATATAAAATGTAGAGTATGAATTTTTAATTAAAAAACTACTCTTTTTGATAAGTGTCATGGGATCTTTTACATCTGGCAGAGCTACCCCCAACTCAAGCAGATGGGGCATCAGTTAATGTCTCATCTGAAGGACAGCACCCCCCCCCTTTATGCTGCATAGCAGGATCAACTATCAATCTACCTGGTACAGGAATAGAACTCACAAACTTCTTCACCAATGTGGAGTGTGCTGCCTGTTGCAATAGTCACATCTGCATTATATTTAAGTGAGAATATCACAGTATCATCAGAAATGGCACTAAAATTTAGTTGTGTTCTTGCATTGTACCAAACACTCAGTTCTGGTTAAACCCAATCATAAAATGTGGTCATGCCAAAGGGTGTGAGACAGGCAGTTATTTAATGCAGTTGGAGGTGAAATTGTGATATGTAGACACTACAAATAAAAAGCAGGTTGTCAGTACCATACAAACACTCAACTCTAGTTAAACCCAATCATAATTAGCAGCACCATTAGGTACTCTTTTCAATCATAGTCTAAGCACCAGCTTCATCCCAGCTGAATTGAAAATGGCCACCATTATTCCCTTGCACTAAGGTGGTTGTTCCACTGACCCAGGGAACTACAGACCTGACTATCTTATCAACAAAGATATTGGTAATCTCCAAACACTTGAACCTACTGAGTTTGGATTTGTCAAAGGGAAATCATGCCTGTTAAACCTGGTGGACTTCTTTGAGACAGTCACCAAGGCCCTGGATGAGAGGAAATCTATACAAACAGCCTACCTAGACTTAGCCAAGACTTTTGACATTATCCCCCACTTAGGCATCATTGACAAACTCATCCAGCTAGGTGTCAACCCTTATATCTTTAGATGGGTTGTTAACTGGTTCACTGGTAGAACACATATAGTCAAAATAAAGGAATCCACTTCCAACAGCAGACCTATAACTAGTGGTGTTCCACAGGGATCAGTCCTGGGACCTCTACTGTTTGGAATCTATTTCTCTGAAGTACAAGCAAAAACTAAAGGTCTGTGGCTGACAAAGTTTGCTGATGACTGCAAACTGGGAGTGGTTATAGAATCTCCATATGAAGTCAACATCCTACAGGATGGTCTTACACAAACAAATCAGTCATGGCCTTAAACTCAATGCAAAAAAAATGTATTATCACCCCTTTCAGTAAGAGTGATGTTCCTGCTAACTACCACATCTATAGCAAAACCCTAAGTATGCATTCAGTGGTAAGAGACTTGTGCACACAGGTTGACAGCAATCTTACCTCTGATCACCAGGTCTCCACAGTGGTAAGAAGGGCATTCTATACAGCTCATCTCATAAGTAAGGGCATTGCCTCCAGAAAAAAAAGATGTTATAAGCTCTCTGTATTCTTCCCTCATCAGGCCAATAATTGAGTACAACGCCCCTTTTGGTATGTACCTTTCTAAGCACCTGGCCTGCAGCAATTGAAGAGACCACAAAGGTTCCTCACAAGGAGACTGTTTCATAAAGACTACTCAGAGGTGATCTCTGCCTTGCAGGCAAGGCAGTCTCTGCCCCTGCTTTACTGGAAATGCTGCATCTCTGCAAGTCAAATGGTACACGGGTTTGTGAAGAAACTGAAAACACTGTCATCTGTGTTAGCATATATGGCAGGAGATTTGTGTATATTCTCAGATTAGCTTGTATTGTATACCAACATGTCTGAATGTGGAAATGTAAATTAGTTTTTTAAATGGTGAGTATTTCCCCATTTATACATAAGGTTCAAGGAATCTGTCAGTTATTTAATACATTTCTAACTGCACATGTTTGTGAGGGACATTTTAAAGTACAAATTGTGGAGAATCAGCTGAAAAGTGAGTAATGTCATTAGAATATTCCTGGTTGCTAGGTGATTAAATAGCTGATTAACAGGAAAAGAACTTTTTCAAACAGCTGACTGTTATTTTTTTAAAATAAGACAGTTAAGACTGCAGTTAGTCAAGTACTGAGCAGTTTTGTGAAGTACAGTCAGTTACAGAGCTGTGTAGTCGGTGGGCACCCATGAAAGAGAACTCACCAAAAAACTGTAAGCCTGCCTTTTGCCTTGCTGTTATGTGTTAGATTCGATCAGGGACAGTATTCTTTAGTTAGATTAGGAAAGCTTAGCTATTAAGATAGAGTTTTTCTAGAATATTGGACTCCTATCTTACAGTTTCATTTACATTTCTGATGAATTGAAATCTGCTATTTATTGAAAGCTATTGATTTACGTTCTTGTAATCATTTTACTTATTATTACATTTCTTCCATTACTTTACATTGTGGCTGGAAATCACTGTTTTTTCTTTAGAGATTACAGAATGCTTATACCTGTTTGATACTCCCCAGGTCACCTTGAAGGCCTGGTCACTTCTGGTCATAGCTATCATATATTTTGATATTTAATTTTCATAACTGGGCACCCCTTTGGAAGAGCAGGAAAACACTCTGATTGGTGGCAGCATTACCATATTATTTTGGGGAAGGGACACAGCTGGAAGTATGTGTCAGGCTTTCTCAGAAGTGTTTGAATGTGTGAGATTTAAATTTACTTTGAGTGTGAGTGTATCAGAGGTCTTAAACTGGGACACATTGCTCTGAAGTGTATAATAAGGGAATACATTTGGGGTGGACAGAGGTATAGAGTCAGTCCCAGGAAAATAAAGCATGTTCCTGTTGTGCTCTTAGGGGAAGATTGTGGTACTTCTGTTTAAGTGACAGTCTCACATTGGAGTCAGTAATGAGTATTGAAGCTCCTTAGTTACTGACCCAAGATAGTAAGGGATGTCACATTAATTGTTGGTAGTCCGGTGGGATATAGCCGGACGTCACAGGGTTACTAAATCTAAAGACCTTAACCTGGTATGCAACATTAATAGAACCTGCTGGAGGGACAGATTTGTCTCCCAGAGGCTACCACACCTTTGGAACAGACTCCCATTTCATGTCAAACAGAGCACCTCATTGGCCCTCTTCAAAAGCAATCTGGACAATTAGATGGTTGGATCTCCAGAGCAAACCTTTTTGTGTGACAATTAGATGGTTACCATAAATTCACCCCTGTGGTTCCATCTGTGTCCTTCTTGGACAGGGGCAATAGGAGCTGATCATGGAAATAAAGGTAGAACTTGGCTAGGCTTGTAAGGGCCCAAGGGCCATTAGCCTGGTAACTTCCTATGATCCTGTGATCACCTATGATAAGAACTTGGCTAGGCTTGTAAGGGCCCTAGGGCCATTAGCCTGGTAACTTCCTATGATCCTGTGATCACTTATTATACGAACTTGGCTAGGCGTGTAAGGGCCCTAGGAGTATGAGCCTGGTAACTTCCTGTGATCCTATGATCACCTATTATAAGAACTTGGCTAGGCTTGTAAGGGCCCTAGGGCCATTAGCCTGGTAACTTCCTATGATCCTGTGATCACTTATTATACGAACTTGGCTAGGCGTGTAAGGGCCCTAGGAGTATGAGCCTGGAAACTTCCTGTGATCCTATGATCACCTATTATAAGAACTTGGATAGGCTTGTAAGGGCCCTAGGGCCATTAGCCTGGTAACTTCCTATGATACTATGATCACCTATTATAAGAACTTGGCTAGGCTTGTAAGGGCCCTAGGGCCATTAGCCTGGTAACTTCCTATGATCCTGTGATCACCTATGATAAGAACTTGGCTAGGCATGTAAGGGCCCTAGGAGTATGAGCCTGGTAACTTCCTGTGATCCTATGATCACCTATTATAAGAACTTGGCTCGGCTTGTAAGGGCCCTACGGCCATTAGCCTAGTAACTTCCTATGATACTATGATCACCTATGATACTATAAAAAGCAGTCATGTCAAAAGGAGTGAGAGATGCAGTTATTTAATACAGTTGCAGGCAAAACTGTCACATGAAGACACTACAAATAAAAAGCAGGTAGTCAGTACCACACAACACCACACTAAATCTGTCACACACATGTCCAATAAACACACAGGCCCACATATACTGAGGCTTTTAAAAGTAACCCAACTAAACCACAAAGGACTCTTAAATGTAACCTAAGAAACGCGTACTGTCAGCAGCCTTACAATCATACAAAAATGGCACCAACCACCTAAAAACATAAAACGAGTTACAATGTCTCAATTCAAAAAGTCCATAAGGCAAACATCCACATAATATAACATCCCAGTCATGGGTGATTCCATTGTGAGATACACTGATCACCAGTCACTTGGATGTGCAAAGACAGGATCATTGTGAATCACCTCTCAGGAGCCAGAATTCACCACATCATGCAGACACTCAAGTCCCTGCAACACAAGTGCAAATATAGGTTCATAGGTTCATAGGTTCATACTAGGCTATCTGCCCTAGGGCATTTATAAGCCTAGCCAGAATGTGTTTGGCTTTCGCCACCCATTTTAAATTTATTTTGCTATGCCCTTTTTCGAGGTTAGTATACTGTGCCTCTGTCTAACAGTGACACAGAAGTGATACCCGGGGTAAACCTATGATCTCCCATCCACTCATCAAGATTCCTCTTGAAGAGAGTCAATGAGGGACTCTGCCTAACCTGGACTGGGATTTTATTCCAGAGTGAAGGGAGCCTCTGGGTTATGAATCTGTCCCTCCAGCATGTCCTATTTATTTCAGTGCTGAGGTTCAAGTCCCTCGAGCGCGTAGCTCAATGGGATTTGGATTTTCTGAGGTGCAGCATGTCCATTAATTCCGGGTTGGACATGGCTGTATACATCAGGCACAGATTGCCTCTGAACAGGCGGTATGCCACTGAGTAGAGCTGGAGTTTCTTTAACCAGGCAGCATATGGCATCTGTTTGAGCCCTTTGATCCTCTTGGTGAGGTACTTTTGGGGTCTTTCCAGTTGCTGCAGGTGTCTGGTAAGGTACATCCCAAAAGGGGCATTGTACTCAATTATGGGCCTGATGAGGGATGAGTAAAGAGGCACGATGACCTCCCCTGATCTAGATGTGAATCCCTTCATGATTAGGTGGGCTATATAAAATGTTTTTCTAACCACTTTGGCCACGTAGTTGTCAAATGAGAGATTGCTATCAACTTGGGTCCCCAGGTCCCTAATTACTTCTTCTGTACTTAATGGATTACCACCTATGTGGTAATTTGTGGGCAGCATGTGGAACAGTTATTGTACATATGGGTGTAAATTGCTTGAGATGAGTCTCCCTGGACTACATGAAGGTAGGTGTGATGGAACTCTTATGTATCAGAGACAGGTATTAGCATTAGCATTTTGCCATCATCAGAAATAATGCTGTAATACAAACAAAACATCACTGACTTCAGTAATTGGCTTAGCTTCAGGTTTCATTCAAAGTGGGTCCAATATATATCAACATGGGTGGAGATGTAGACAGTCATAACTGCTTTGTCAGGGATGGCCTGCATCTGCCTCACTTAGGCCTTTGTAAATTGGATAAAACTTTGTTCACCCCATACTGCCTTTTTAGGCAGCACCAATTCTCAAAAGCTTCCTACATAACAAAACAGAATCTGACTAATAAAAAGGTTTTACTGCTCAATTCTTATGAGCCTTAACAAAAATAAAAATTCCACTCTGTACAAGCATTCCTTACCCTGGAAAACATTAATATAAGCCTTGTCATAGAGACCTGGTTCATGACCATTGAGAGTATGCCTTTAGTGCAGAGTTTCACCACTAAGAAAATGTTCAGGCCCACTGCCATAAATGAACACAGTAATGTATCCATATTTGTAAAAAAATAAACACTTCACCTATCCACTAGTTAGACAAGATAATGCTGGAACTCTTCCACATCCATCTTGTCATTAACAAGACCCCTTATTACATTGTGGCTAATTATAGGATCCCCCATTATGTCCCTATCAACCCATAACTCCAACTAGTATGGAGACCTTTTGCCAAACACCATTCTCCTAGGGGACTGCAACAACCCATCTTATAACTGGAAGATGTATATATCCTCTAACATGTGCTCTCAGAGATTTTTAAACTTCATGAATACAAACTCCATAGTCTGTATCCTAACCAGGGGAGATAACACAAATGTAAATAACCTCTATAATAAAAGAAAAATATTCACTGCATGTAAAAATAAATGTAACTTGCATAATGCAAAAAACACACTCTTACTAAACTTAACTGTGAACTGCAGACCCTGAGCAAATCAAACAAAACTAAACATGAGGTAAAAACTGCAACCCAAGCAAAGGACAACCACAAAGCCTTCTTTATCTATGTTAGATACTTTAGAAATAATGGCCATCACTGTGTAGAACTATTAGTAAATGAAATCACATACTCAGACCAAGAGGATATAGCCATCTACTAGTGGATAAATTTACCTCTAACTTTAGCTCTCCTATATTCCCATATCTAATACCTGCATCAACACCCCCCACCCAAAAAGAAATCCCACATGGAGAAGTCCTCAAGGCATTATTTAAGGCCAAGAACACTGCTTTTATGAGTCCAGATAACATATCAACTGCTTACTGGCCAGCATTAGACAGCACCTTGTTGACCCCCCCCCCGATAAAGACTATTCAATGTCAGTCTTCAAACAGGCTTTGTGTCAGATGAATGGAGTACAGCAACTGTCATCCTCTTGCACAGACATGGGGCATAAGCAGACCCAGGTAATTATAGTCCCATACATCTGAGCAGCCTTATCTGTTAGGCAATGGAAGGCATCCCTATGGAATTAATAAATAAAGAGACAGGTAACCTACAAACTCTCAACCCAAGACAGTTCAGATTTGTTAAGGGAAGATCTTGCCTGCTTAGCCTGGTTAGCTTTTTCAAGAATGTTACTGAAGCAATGGACGCAAGCAAATCTGTACATGCTGCATATGTAGACCTCGTAAAGGCTTTCTACTCCATCCCATACTCAAGTATTATAGATAAACTACCCCAGTTAAATGCTAATCACTATGTAATTCAATGTTTAGTAAACTGGCTCTCAAGTAGAGCCCACGTAATCAGGGTCGGCTGCACTACTGCCTTCGAATGACTGGTCACTAGTGGTTTAACAGCAGGGTTAAGTCCTTGGGCCACTCCGCTTTGGTATTTACTTCTTGAAGGTCATAGCTAGTGTTACAGGTTTATGGCTGATCAAGTTTGCAGATGACTGGAATAAACTCCCTAGAGGATATCAAGATCCTCAAAAGATGGCCTCACACAGACCAATAGCTGTGTCAAAAGCATGGATTAAAATGGAATGCCAAGAAATGTATAACAGCATCCTTCTGCAGGGAAGAAGTCCCACATAACTATCACATTGACAACACACCTCTGAAATTTCATCCAGTAGATAGAGACCTTGGAACCTTTGTAGACAATAAGCTCTCCTTTGATCACTGCTTATCCATGATTGCAAATACTTTTTCACTGCACAGCTTGCTACTAAGGGTATGCCATCCAAGTCCATGGATATTATCATTCCAGTGTATTTCATACTCATAAGGCCAGACACTGAGTATAATGCCCCCTTCAGTATGTAACTGTCCAACCGTTTGGCACAACTTGAATACCCACAATGCTTTTTTACTAAGAAAATCAAAAGCCTAACTCATAAAAATTATGCAGACAAAGACTAGTCCCTCTTCATAGTGTCAGACAGACTACTGCTGGGAGATTTCTGTCTGCTTGGAATCATATTCCTTTTTGTATAAAGCAAAGTAATTCTGTTTTGCTATTCAGATGTAATCTAGACAAGTGGATCAGTATCCACAAATTCACCACTGGTTTAGCACTCTTGTCCCTGTTGGATAGGGCAACATGTAAATATTCTACTTGCCTCTGGGTTATTTGTAGTTAAAATATAAGGGCTAAATACTTCATAGGAGCATATGGCTAGGCTTCTATAGATCTGCATGGATCTATAGTCTATTAAGTACGTATGAACCTATGAGCCTATGACTAAACCATTTTAAAAACTGAAGCCTCCCAACGTATATGTCGATTGTCCATGACTCTGCAGAACATCTCTTATTTGGTTTATATTTTTGCCCTGTCCATGATAACATTTTTGATTTTCTGGTAAATTAGAGTTTCATGCATTTTATATTTCAGAAATTACATGTTGATAGAAAAAAGTAGTCTTTCTGCAGCCTTTAAAAAGAATTATGGTAATATTTAAAACTGTCCCTGATTTTGGCTGCCTGTCCACATTATTTTGCATTCATGATTATTCAGCAAACAACTTTTGTCCAATGGACTAAACAGAGAAAAAAATGTCAGAACACCATTTTCAACCAACAGAATTTTACTTAAGCTTTTTGGCAGGAAGTCAAGCCTCTCCTGGGCCCTGTTGGGAGAGATGCCCCACCACACTCCCATAACTTATATATATAAATATATTCACTCTATGGTCACACAACATTGGAAAAAGTGAAACACCACGCGTTTGTTGAAAATGGCTTTCAGTGGTAATGACACCACGTTGTTGCCAGTTGAACAAGCAGTGTTTGGCATGAATGCATGTTCCCATTTTTTTATTTTATTTTATTTTATTTTTTGCTTTATCTCTGATTCTTGAGTGAGGACATTACATGATATGCATCTCAAACCTTGGAACTTAAAGCAATTACAATAAGCTTGCAAGACTACACACAACATAAAGCCATGCCCTACCTTTATTTGCTATATTTAAGTAAATAATTTGAAAGCAGCAAACAGTTGCATTAACATGCATAATTAAGTATATAAGAATACATAGACAGTAAGCAACAGTCTTTTATTTTTATTTGTACATGTACCGCAATGTATTCATTGTGGTACATGTACAAATAAAAATAAAAGACTGTTGCACAAATAAAGAGGCCCCCTTCAAAAAATTAAAATAGTAAGAAAGCAACATCCCACTCAACAATTAAACAGCATATGAAAATGAAACCTCCAACACATTGGGAAAAGACAATTAATCCACATGTCCCTCAACCCTCTAAAAAAGTACATTTTTTATTTTTCAAGTACTTATCAGAACTGCAAATAAAATATCCCCTACAAACATACATGTCATTCTTGATGCAGAACATATTTAGATGTGCAGGGGATTTGCCAAACCATATTGCAATATTTGATATGTATATTGCACTGTCAAGCCCCATCATAAATTAGGTCGTAAGGAGCAACTTTGAGGTAAGGTTAGGCTTTTTATGTCTCTGAGCTCTAGATCATTCATATCTTCTTTCTGTCTCTTATTAAGATGCAATATTATCAGTATTTCTAATGCATCCATGGATATTAGCTTTGTTAAGTCTTTAATATTCTGAAACAGATATTAACACGTTTTGAATAACCTTCTTTCATCATTTACATTACATCCCAATGTTACCAATCATACTAATGGATGTCATTAAGTCATGTTGAAGTTTCGTTTCTGGTCATTCACTGTTAAACAGCAGTCATTCATCTGGTGCAACAAGAGTTTTTTATTTATTTATTTTATTTACATTTGTTGAAAATCCGACTGGACACAATTGTTGTATCAAACAATGGATTTGCTAAAATCATTGTAAAACCTTGATTGGTTTGGTTAATGCTTGTGTGTGTGACTTGGGGTGGGGATATTCAGTTTATTTAAGAGTAATAATTTAATAAATTCATTCACATTCCATCACCAGAAGCAGCAGTGACTTTGTAAGTAGCTCTCTTTGACGGAATGTGGTTTTCTTTTGGGGCAGAAATGAGGATGCATGTTGTACGTAAATTTAACAACGGACATTTGAAATATGTGTCTGTGTGGCATCTTGTGCCTTCCCCACAACCTAGCACAAGAAGGATACACAGAAGGTGACTATTTATTTATTTATTTATTTTTGCTGAATAGAGAGAGGCAGGCAGTATTCACAGACATATGCATCCCTGCAAGCATTTCTGTGAACTGCAATTTTGTCAGATACAACGTATTTCTTTCTTGAAAGAAAAAAAATCAGACTTAACTTTTTCTTTTGCACTTATTTTTTTGTTCAGACCAATATCAGATCAAAAAGTTGTTAAATATCTATAAAAATGTAAGTGGCCCTCAGAGAGTCGGTTTAATTTCATTATTTATTCCACAGATATTACAGTGCCCTCCCGCACAGCTAAGGAATAGTAAAATGATGCAGGACAAAGCAGACTTCACGAGTGCTACTGAACTGTAGTGGCTCATGTTTTTCCTCCATACCAACATTCGATCGAATGGTTGGACAGAAGCTCTAAAATGCACCTAATTGTGTATATAACCCCATGGCTTTCTTGGACCTAGGAATCCTCAGACTCCTGGCTTAATTTCATGATTTATTTGTTAGTTATTATAGTGTACTTGTAGTCAGTTAATGTTATTATCTTTTTGTTAGTTATCATAGTGTGCTCATAGTCAGTTAGGGTCTGTTGAAAGGATGCAGGAAAAATCAAAATTGAGAAATAAGACTGACTGGATCAAACAGGTTGGAAGAAAAAAAAATCCTAAATTCTCCTCAGTGCATTTAGAGTCCCCATAGTTTCTGGGGGTCTAGTAGCCCCTAGATCCCTGCTTAATTCAGTTGTTTCCACCAAATAGTAATATCTGTCTCAGTTAAGGTGTGTTAAAAAGATTAAAGAAAAAGCTGAAAAGTAAAAAAAAGTGTAAAAAAATGGAAAACAGAAATCTAGATAATGTAATGAGCCGTGGAAGTGAGGAGAAATGGTGGGCTGGAGAGACTAGCAGATGGATGTGGGGGGGGGGGTAAGCAGGGGCCCTAAGCCAATCCCTGCACTTTATACATCCACACGTTAACAACTGACTGTAAAGGTATCCCAAATCAGTCTGTAACAAATACTTCAGTGCTTGTATTCATGCTGGTATGACCATCTGAATCTCAGAATTTTATGAAATGTTTTGGTTCAATAGTTTTACTCTTACTGTTTTGCTGTTAGAGAATGTTTATTTGTGAAGCATAAGGCCTTGAGACTTGAAGGTCACTCCCACCCTGCCTTGGAAGCTTTTTCTTGCTTTACCATAATCACTATAGTCCAGACAATGCAAGCCCACATAAGCATGGATTGTTCTCCACATGAGATGGGCTGCCAAAACTCAAGCCCAGCTGGACCAGTCCTAACCCTCCTGGTTGGCTATTTTCTTAAATTTTACCAGGCAGGCTTTGAGGCCTTCTTGGAGGTGTAGATCTTGGTTGTGCATTTGGTTTGGATACAACTATATCTGCGGCACCTGTTGTACGTTGGTCATCACATAGTCCTTAATCTTCTCTAAGGGGACTCTAAGCCACTTCTGGACTATAGCCTAGCCCCAGGAACCCCAACAGCAAATTAGTTCAGTATCAGAAAAACAGGAAGAGAGGCATACAATTCCATCAATTTACCATGGGGAACTCAATTATCTGTTTGGCAACAAAAGGAAGAACTGAACTTCAAGTTTATGGATAAAGCTTCAGTTGACAACTGCTTCTATCAGATGTGGGACTTCAAGCATCAGAAAACATTAATTTATATAACTAAAGATAAAGCAGCTGACTTTGCCACAGCCAGTTAAAAAAAACGAAAATGAAAAAATATATCACCAGGTGAAACAAAAAAGCAGTTCATGTTTTAATTAAGTAAACAGTTCATTTCATTAGTTGCTTTAGCAGAAATTCTTGGTTCAGGTGCAAAATGTAAGTTTCAAGGGTGAAAGTCTTGACTTCACCTTACAGTGAAACGGTGCTCTAGAAATAAATGTAATTTTCAATGGTGCTCAAACTGGAAAATTTAGAGTCCTGTCATCAGAGCTTTCAGTTTTTAAAAATAAAGACCATTACCAACAACTCTCCAGTTAGGCACTTCATCATCTCTATTACCAGGACATACATTGGCAGTTATGGATTCTCAAATCAGACAACCTCCTCAAAAGATAGTGCCCTAGGTCTGGTTTGTCAATCCTTCAACCAATGTACCACAGTCTCCATTGGAATCTTGCAGCAACAGTGTCCACCATACTTAATGCACACTGGCCTTAAAAAACACAGGGGTACAACTGGCTTCTATTACTTGAGTTGTAGATATCTTACTTTAAAGGCTCCAGTCCCAATGTACTTTCTGTTGTAGTGCTGCTGCCATGTACAATAACTTTGATGCCTTTACCAGATACCATATTTACTTCCCTTTCTAGCAGTAGCTCTCTAAAACTTACTACACATGCCTACTTTACATGTCTCTGATGTATTCTGTATCTTTTCATGTATGTATGTATGTATGTATGCATGTTTGTATCAAAGAAATAAATAGAAAATGTAATTTACCAAGAAATGTAAATAAGGGGGATTGCGACTGATATCTAGAACATACGTGGCATTTGTGTCTTCATTATTTATCTTCCTGTTTGGATCAGAACAAAACTGCAGAAATCCTATGGGTAAACGTGACAAGCATGTAATATGTTGTTACTCTCCCACATCCTGAAGAGCTAATACTTACACAAACATTGATGCCTAATTTCTGCTAGTCTAATGTCCTGATCACCTTTCTCATTAAGAATGCTTTGTATATCGTTGGCCTGGTAGCTGTCCATTTCTTCACCTAAAATTATCTGTTCAGATTAAGTCATATTACTGTAATGCTATTTTTCTTGTTTTTTTAAACTTATTCAGTTAATGTAGATTGTGCATAACAGAGAATAAATCTGCATGTATCCATGGCTAGACATCTGCTCTTAGGAATGAATGAATGACATCCTCTAACTGACTTAATGTGGATTGATGTATCCATGCCATTTTCAAATGGCAGTTCAAAGGAAGATGCCTGTACTTCCTTCTTGGACACTCTTATCTTTCATGGTGCTAACATTTTGTCAACAAAGCCTGCATATGTTGTGCAATCCCATTCTTTGTAGAAATTTGAATACATCTCTAATATATATCTGTTATTATATTCTGCATCTTACTGTATGTACACTGTTGTACTATCTAATTATTGTATATAATTATTATTATTGTATTATTATTATTGTATATTGTGTGTATTTCTGTGGAGCTTTTCTCCCCGGGCCTCCTCTGAAAATGGGCTTCTGGCCCAGTCAGACTTTCCCAGTAAACAAATGTAAATAAATAATAAATATATATATATATATATATATATATATATATATATATATATATATATAATAGATAGATATAGATAATGGGTCTACTTCATTATTTTGAAGCATGACTATATCAAATCTCATTTTGTCGGCACCATAACATTGAACGCTTACTTACTCAAACTCACAGAACAGTGAAAATGGCTTCCAGGAATGTAACCACTTGGCCACCATGGAGAACTTTACCCTTTTCCCATATTGGTGCAATCTCAGAGTTGGTATATTTAGTTAGGGAGGTTTTGTATGGTTCATTTTGCTGGTTTTCAGTGGTGGCCAAAAGGTTACATTTCCAGAAGCTGTTTTTGCTGTTCCAGGAGTTCGAGTAAGTAAGCTTTCACTGTTATGGTGTCAACAAAATGAGATCTGATAATGTGGCATGTTGATATAATGAAGTAAATCTATATATATATATATATATATAGAGAGAGAGAGAGAGAGAGAGACATAGATAAATATAGATCTAGATACATATATATATATATATATATATATATATATATATATATATATATATATATATATATATAGATATATATAGATAGATAGATAGATAGATAGATATAGCTATATAGCTATAAATATAGATATAGATATATAGACAGAGGAGTTCTCACTGGGAGTGGGTGCACATCAGAGTTCATCTCTGAGCCTACTGCTGTTCATACTCGTGATGGACTGCATTAGCAAACAGGTCATAGGGGACAGATCAACAAAATTGCTGTATGGAGACAATGTGGCATTACAGGCAGACTCTGAGCAAGAACTTTGGTAAGGAATACAGCACTGAAATGCAAAACTGGAGGCACATGGGATAAAACTGAGTACAGATAAGATAGCTGTAATGGCAGCAAATGGGAAAATCAGAATAAGATGAGAAATGAGACAGAAGGGCAAATAGTGGAACAGGTTAGCAATTTCAAATATCTGGGAGGCATGATTGAAGAGAAGGAAAGTTTGAATGAGGAGATCGAAGCTAGAGTCAGATGCAGCCAATTGGCAAGTGTGTCAGGGATAGTGCATGGCAGAAGAATGCCAAAGAATTTGAAAAGTAAGGTGCACGGAGGCTGCATGTCCTCTCTCTGGTCACATAGGTTTCCTCTGGTGCTTTGATTTCCTCCCATACTCCAAAGATGGTCAGTCGCTGGACTGCACACTGTAAATTGGCCATAGGTGTGAGTGTGCATGCAAATGTGTGGTGTGGAACAACTACCACAGCAGGGCTAGACACCCTAGCAGTGTGAACATTGGCTCTAGATAATTGTCACTGCTGAAGTGGCACACCGACTCCATATTTAAAAATTGGAAAAAGGGGGAGTGGATGGATGGAAATTACATAGTACATGATAATTGCATGAGTATAATAGAAGCAACTATATACATGACAGCAGTAAACACTGCAGTCTCTGAAACAGAAAGTAACAACTGTACAGAATTTAACAACTATGCAAACCTTACCACTGAACAGACATATTATGAACCAGTGAGAAACTGTTGTTCTTCTGCATGCTCTGTAAATGATGTTTATTAATACAATACATCAGATTTGCAAGGCACCTAAATAGTAGACAATCAAAGCAAAAAAAAAAACTGTTTCTTTGTAATGCTGCTTCAGTATCTCTTTCATTTCTGATTTTCAAGTACAAAGTATTTTGTAACTGAAAGGATATTATTATTAAAATGTCTCCCATCTCCTAGTACCTACCTATGAACCTATATCAAACAAAGCTCCTCATTAGCACTCTTCAAGAAAAATCTTGATGATTGGATGGGAAATAGGAAATTCACCCCGGGGATTACCTCTGTGGCTCTGCTCGACAGGGGCACAGGAAAATAGTTTTCTTGGGTGGCGAAAGCCAGGGCACCTTTTTGGCTAGGCTTATATAGGCACTAGGGCCAATAGCCTAGTACCTACCTATGAACCTATGAAACAATAAACTAAAGACCTTCTTTGCTGACATTTAGGTCATATGAATGACCAAACTTGCAATGTCTCTAAATTTTCTAACAAAGCAAATGTAGCAACAATACTTTTGTAGCCTGA